>NC_091189.1:0-165000 GCF_040958095.1 Procambarus clarkii | reverse complement strand
GTGCAAGGACTGTGCCCTGAGGTACAGAGCTTTTTTGCTAATGGGATCTGGAACCATGATTTCTGTTTTCGATGAATGTGATAAGTTGTGGTGTGTTATCAGCGGTGTGTTATCAGTTATGGTGTGTTATCAGCGGGTAGCTGAACAGTCATGACATGGTGTGATGGGGTCTGCGTCACCGTCACAGGCTCTATCACCGTCACAAGCTCTATCACCGTCACAGGCTCTATTACCGTCACAGGCTCTATCACCGTCACAGGCTCTATCACCGTCACAGGCTCTATCACCGTCACAAGCTCTATCACCGTCATAAGCTCTATCACCGTCACGTGGTGACGTGATTGGCGACGTTGGTAAATTTGTGGTAGCAGAGCGGAGACAGCTCTCCCAGCCACTTGGACTGGACGGTAGAGCGACGGTCTCGCCTCTTGCAGGTCGGCGTTCAATTCCCCGAACATATCTTAAGGGGTTGGACACCATTCCTTTCCTCTGTCCTAACCCACGGTGTACAGATTCCTGAGCCTATTGGGCTTTATCATATCTACACTTGAAACTGTGTATGAAATCAGCCTCCACCACATCACTGCCTAATGCATCCCATCTGTAAACTATTATAACACTGAAATTTTGTTGTTGTAACTAGCATCACAAGATTGTTACTTAGCTAAATGTGAGGTTGAGTTTACCCTGGAAACACAAACCGAAACTGTCTCTATTTTCCGCTTGTTACAACTTGTAACAGAGTTGTTACATCTTGGCTTAACGTGTTTATGACGTATTAGAACGTTGTTACAACTTGCTATATTAGCTGTTATAAATGGTTAGGAGGTGTTAAAACTTGTTCGAACGTTGTACCAACGTCATAGTTTCGGTGTGTGTTTGGCGGGTATGAACTCATTGTGAGGCTCTGTAGCCCTCATCATCACCACCCTCTCCCCCTCCCCCACGGGATGAGTGCCGGGGTGCACAATAAATGAGACGACTAATTACTCGCTGGCACCACTCACACCAGCTGTCAACCCCCCCCCCCTCTCACTGAACCATTCCTCCCCATTCACAAATCTACAACTCCCCCTTCCTCCCTTCTTCCCGTCCTCCTCTTTACCCTTTCCACTCTCTTTCCTTCCCCCTGGCCGAACCTTTTCCTGAAAAAATTTCCCTTACCGTCTTCCCTCAGTCTGGGACCTTCGCCCGTCATTCCCCCGTCTCTTTCTCGCATCGCTCTGTCTCTCTCTTCAGCCGTCCATTTCCCCTGTACCTAACTCTTCCTCATGCCTCTCCCCCCCCCTTCTCCCCTTCTCTTATGATTCCCTGATCATTTTCCGGTCTTCGGGTCTCGGTAGAACAGTCGGCTTCGTTCTCGATTCACAATCGAATGCGTCCCCGGGCGGGACAGAGATGGTTGGGCGCGTTTCCTCTCACCTAATACATCTGTTCACTTAGCAATACATAGGTACCCAGGAGTTAGACATCTTGTTGAGGGGGTTGCATTTTTTTTTTGGAGAGGGGGTGGGAGTAAAGAGGATGGTGAGGCATAGGTGAAGGGAAGTTTAGAAATGGGTAATACAGTGAGAGTTATGAAAGCAGGCGGGCTGTCCGCCTTGCTGACACGATGTGTGGGTGTTGGCAGCTAAGCTAAGCTGGCTTTCTCTTGTCTGGGAGAATTCCAACGATGTGTAAATATTTCATTCAAAATGATCTGCTACCAGAAATTTTAGCCAAATATCCCCAGTTTGTTAACTGTAGGTAGTAACTAAGTGATTATAACCTATCCTCCGCTGCCCACTGGATGGGGGGCGGTGTGCAGGACAAACATATCAATTGTGACACTAGCTCTCCACATATGTCAGTTGCTTAATTTAGAAACTGTTCTTGTGGTCGATCTCTAACCCATTGTTGATGTGACGACTTATACCATTTGCCCGAAACGGAACAAATCCACAAGGGCCGTGACGAGGATTCGAACCTGCGTCCGGGAGCATTCCAGACACTGCCTTAATCGACTGAGCTACGACAACGCTATGCGTATTAGTGGCTTTAGGTATTGTATGTACTAGCTCTATCTATAAATCCAACATTATGTTTGTAACTCATCATCTTTGTATGTACTTTTACCTGAATAAAAATTTGAATTTGAATTTTGAATTTTGAATACTGAATTTTGTAACTAACTCATCAAGATTGTAACTTGCTTAGCTCTATGAATTATGGGGTTCAGTCCCTGAGCCCATTATGTGCCTCTCTAATCCTTTCCACTACCGCCCACAAGATGGGGTATGGGGTGTATAATAAATTAACTAAACTAACTATTGAAGCTAGTTACACAATTGTTAATGTTATATACACATGTACATATAAATATACAATTATTTATACAAATACATATACACCTCAATGATCTTTTGTATCACAAGTAAGTAATTATCAAAGAAGGCACCAAGCCGGGAAGGCTATGTCCACAAGTAATTCAACAAGAGGCTCACAACAGTCACTATACAAGGCACTCTACATTTATGGTGAGTCACACAGTCACCAGTCTTGCTCCACACCCACATTGGGTCCTTTAACATTTCGATGGTGTTCCACACCCTGATGGCTTAGTGCTGCAGTCTAACGTTTAGTCGCTGTATGTTCAGGATTTCATGGAGCTCCTGGATTGTCTGATCATATGGTGGACGGTGTTTTTCTCCTCTCCTTAGTGCCTTATTTTGCACTGCTTGCAGTTTCTGCATATTTGTTTTCTTTAAGGTGTGTAGTGGTACGCCGAACTAGAGCCTTATATAGGTGTATCTGAATGTTCATACTGAGGCTTCGGAATCTTCTCAGTTTTCCTAAGGCTGCTTTGGCTTTGTTTAGTCGGTCCCTTACGTGAATTTTTATCCCTATTCTATTGATCACGAGTCCCAGTATTCTGGGACTCGTGAGATTCTGCCTACTCTGGGATTCTGGGATTCTGCCTACCTCGCATATTGGATCGGGAGGTTGTCAAGGATGATGGGGTCTGGGTTTCTTTTTGTAATGTGTATTATCTGGAACTTTTGTTTATTTGTGCTTATTTTCCATTGCTTTCAAAGTTGTTTATGAGTTCAATTGCTGCCTTGGTCTTGTCGGCTAGTAGCGGCTTTGATGGTCCCGGTTGGCATATTATTTGGGTGACATCGTCAGCGTATGTGATGTATTCTCCATGTTGGGGCTGGGGCAGGTCAGCTGTATATATATATATATATATATATATATATATATATATATATATATATATATATATATATATATATATATATATATATATATATATATATATATATGTTGAATAGAGTGGGAGAGAGGCAGCTTCCTTGTAGTACTCCACTTTTCAGTTCTATTACGTCACTCAAGTAGCTGCCGATATTGAGCCTAGCAGTTCTGTTGTCTATAAAGCTGCAGAGCATAGCAGTAAATCTGTGTTGCATCCTTAAGGAGGGTCAGCAGCTCGACCCGGGTGGGGGTTAGTAAGTCTTCTTCCACTGCCTCAACCACAACCTTCACCACCACCATCACCACAACCCCGACCACCACCACAACCCACTCCACAATCACAACCTCCGCCGCCACCACAACCCCCCCCCCACTCCCCTCCACAACCGCCACAACCCCTTACCACCAGGACTATTATTAGCCTCACCCTCGACAGCTGGGAAGCGAGGATGCCCGACCTTGACCCAAAGACCCAGTGCTCGCGGGTCCTGCTCCATCCCACTCTTAGGCGGTCGATCCCCCCCCCCCTTTTTCCCCTCCACCTCCTGCTAGGCCGGAGGTGTGGGTGGATGTGGGATGGGGGTGGATGTGGGGATGAATGGGAGGGGCAAATAATGGTGCTGGTGCGGCAGAGACGATATCGAGATGGGTGTGACCACTTCAAGACAGCTAATAAAATAAAATCAATAAAAATATAAAAAATAAAAAGCCACTGGGGATGATGCGAGGGGAAAGACGTGTTGTTATACAATCATAACCCAGCCAGTCCTTCCCCTCCCTTCCAGAGCGTTCGTGATGAGGAACGTGATGTGGTGGAGGCTGACTCCATACACAGTTTCAAGTGTAGATATGACAGAGCCCGATAGGCTCATGAATCTGTACACCTGTTGATTGACGGTTGAGAGGCGGGACCAAAGAGCCAGAGCTCAACCCCCGCAAACACAACTAGGTGAGTAACTAGGTGAGTACAACGACACTAAACTGTTATACTGACGTGCCCGAACCTAACCGGATGACTTGTGACTAGAAAACGGGACATCACTTCAATTTTTACTAGCAGCTACGAATTTGTTTTGATTTAGAAGACCAGTTTTTTGGCCTTAGAGGGTATAAGGGGGGGGAGGGGATTTATACGTCAAAATGACATGTACGGGTCTGACCTAGGTAAACTGGGCTAGAGATCTGTTCTCGAACACACAGAGCAGCGGTGGATTATTGAGTACTCAACCACAGGATGAGATTGTGGTGAGTTTATAAAGGCAAATTACATTTTGTTCTTGTACTAATATTATATTATATTATAGCCCTGATGCTAGAAAAATAGTTAGAGGGATAGAAGCCCTAAATCAGAAGATAATAAATATAGAATATGCGGTCATATTCAATGAGACCTGTTTAAAAGAAAACCTGCTGCCAGTATACACCAATAAATAAATAAATAAATATATATACTGAATACATATATACATATATATATATATATATATATATATATATATATATATATATATATATATATATATATATATATATATATGCGAACAAGCCTGAATGGTCCCCAGGACAATATGCAACTGATATATATATATATATATATATATATACACTCACCCTTCTGAAGATTATTATTAAATACGAAAAGTACTTAAAAATTAGTAAAAAGAAAAGTAGGATGGGAAAGTACTTAAGGAAATTCCTGTTTCAATTCTTCCTCCGTGGTCTGACACTGTCATATATATATATATATATATATATATATATATATATATATATATATATATATATATATATATATATATATATATATATATATATATATATTACTGTCATAATGACCTGTATGTGTCTCTTGTTTGTCAGAGAAAGACTGCTTCTACAGTACAAAGTGAACTGTAGAACACTCAGCTATATGTGACTGAGGAGCTTTTACAAGCTTAAGTTATAATTATAGGTGATGATGAGGGAGTTAGTGATGGTTGGTGATGACAGAGGAGGGTGATGAGGGGGGTTAGTGGAGAGTGTAATAAAGGGGGGGGGACTTGGAGATGAATATAAAAAAACTACACAGGTGGGTTTTGCTGATGGTTGGATGTGGTGGATTGAGTTGGTGGAGGCTATTGGGAAAGCCCCATGTAAGTGAAGCCCACAATGCTTTACCTCAAGAGCGCCTTAATAAACAATTTGGCCTAACCAAGAGCCATGGAATCTCAATCTCTCTCTCTCTCGGGGTACGGCGTCCGCCTGCGGGGAAATTCCAAGAGATGGTTTTTCCCTCTCCTTTCAGCGACGAGGAATGCCGGCGGGAGCATTCCAGCACTTCCAGATGGCCCAAGAAGGCGAGGCTGTCGATGGAAAATGGCCGTAGGCTCTTGTTGATAAGCGCCCATTCTGCGTTTCCAGGTAAGACGAAAGGTTCAAGAAACTTAGAAGGTCACAGACGGACTTCTCCTCAGACTACCTGGCGTATTTTCCAACCGATTATATGAGCCGGGGAAGGAGATTTCCCGCCCAAATGGCATTAGGAGCCCCAGTCGCGGAGGACGGGCCGCCGGTGAGTGTGTGACTGGGTGGGAGGCTTGAGTGTGTGAGTAACGCTACTCACATGTGTCGTGGTCACACTTGTGTGTCGTGGTCACACGTGTGTCTCGTCGTTGTGTGTCGTCGACACTATGACAGCCGGCCATATGTGTCTCATGCGACATAAACTTATGGCCCGGATGCTCTGGGTGTTGGATCTTCGATCGAGGCTATTTTCACCCGTCATATATTGTAATAATCTTTATTAAGTCCCCCCAATTTCTTCCTCAGGACAATAACACAATCAACATTATCTTTTTTGTCAGTCATTCAGCTCCATATGCAAGATTACTCTATGGTCTATACACTTTCCTGTTTCTTGTTGACCTCCAGGGGTTCCTGGTGTACTTTGTTGACCTTCTGAGGGGGTAATGGTACACCTTACTGACCTTCTGGACCTTCTGGGAAACTCCGGAGTCTCCCTCCCACAGTAATGTTGGCCGGATACCTGCCGGAGGACCCGATGCGTCTTGTGGTTCTCGTAGGCCAACACGGCCATGTTACGTGATCAACCTGTTATTTGTGAATTCGATGTCTGTTGACCTGCCTGTTGACCCGCCTGTTGACCTGCCTGTTGACCCGCCTGTTGACCTGCCTGTTGACCTGCCTGTTGACCCGCCTGTTGACCTGCCTGTTGACCTACCTGTTGACGTGCCTGTTGACCTTCCTGTTGACCTGCCTGTTGGCCTTCCTGTTGACCTGCCTGTTGAACTGCCTGTTGACCTGCCTGTTGACCCGCCTGTTGACCTGCCTGTTGACCCGCCTGTTGACCCGCCTGTTGACCTGCCTGTTGACCTGCCTGTTGACCTGCCTGTTGACCTTCCTGTTGTCCAGGGTGTTGCCACAACACTGCACCATCACACACAACAAGAATAACAACTCAGACGTGCGCCAAAATGGACAATTCTGGAACAGTTTTCCGGACCACTGACGGGGCTTCTCTCGGAGTACAGAGCACCGGCGTGGAACCCTCGCTTCATTAGAGATATTCGCTGCGGGACAGTTAAGTCCCAGAATTAAGAGGATTGAGGTATAGGTGATAAAATAGCTGACCCTCATGTTGCTTGAATTATGATTCAAAACGAGACATGACTCCAACGTACAAAATACTTAGTGGGATCGACGAAATTGAAAAAAAAACTGTTATACGAGAGATATTTAGATGCTCGTATGACGCATCTGGATGTAATTAAATACTAACTAAATATGAAGAAACTGATTGCGAGTGTTAGTAGTTTAAAATTGACTCATTTACAGTTTCAAAATGACGAAAGTTTACCATTAGAGGAGGCAGAAAGGAGGAACCCAGGAGATATCTCGCAGTAAGGGGGGGGACCCAGGAGATAAAGCTCAACTTAAAAACACACTAAAATGGATTTTACTAACTGGAGAAGCATCCCGCCTCGCGGTTACCTGCAGACTAGTTGAGCAGACTTGGCGAGCCTGGCCTCGGGCCGGGCTTGGGGGAGTAGAAGAACTCCCAGAACCCCATCAAGCAGGTATATGTGGGCCTGCGGGCCGCTCCAAGCAACAGCCTGGTGGACCAAACTCTCACAAGTCAAGCCTGGCCTCGGGCCGGGCTTGGGAGAGTAGAAGAACTCCCAGAACCCCATCAAGCAGGTATCAAGCAGACCTCACCATACTGTGTGACTCGCAGGAACAAAGGTTATAGTGTCTGGTCAAGTGTCACACACAGTGGGACACTGGGTCACGTGTCGTATACACGAGTGTGTGTGTGTCACCGGGTCAAGCCCGGGCGGATGTGTGTCACAGTTCACGTGGGTTGGTCACACGCGGGCGTCGTTTACTGTACTAAAACTACGCCCATGGCGCGACCTTCAGGGTGCAGCTGCCTGCATTCACCCACCGGCGCCGCCCAAACACGCCCTTGTATCCGGATGTGTTCCCCCTCCCCCCTCAAACACACACACACACACACACCCTCCCCCCTCAAACACACACACACACACACCCTCCCCCCTCAAACACACACACACACACCCTCCCCCCTCAAACACACACACACACACACCCTCCCCCCTCAAACACACACACACACACACACCCTCCCCCCTCAAACACACACACACTCCGTCTCCCCCCCCCTCCCCCACGCCGGTTCCACCCCCCAAAACGTTCATTGTTCATAATATGTTGAATATTAACGTTACTCAGCCATCAATGAGTCATGTTCATCCACCACCAGTTTGAAGGCCTGCCGGGCAAGATGGTATTTATGTTTAGAATATATCACCTCATGTCCTGAGGTTGATATCATATTGTATCTGTATTTTAATGCATTATTTTGGTCAATCTAGTCGGCGATAGATAGAGGTCTGACCGTTGAATCATATCAACGGTCATATCCGTTGAAGGCGGATATGGTCAAGAGGTCATATCCTCTTATATCCAAGAGGTCATATCAACGGTCAAGAGGTCATATACGTTGAAGACGCTCTCAAAGTCACGTGACCAACTATATCCAATAGGGGGAGACAATATGACGTCATGCGTTTGACACCATAGAGGGCATATTTGACCTCTGGCACCCTGCAGAGGTCAAATGCCCGTTTGAAGCCGTGTAAGTTAGACTGATTCTTATACTAATGTACAGCGGCATTCTCTGTTGTGTCTAATAGTCAGTGTTGCCAGATATGTTTAGCCCCCTCCCCTCCTCCCTCCCCTTTTATCTACCTCAGTTATCTACCCCCTACGCTTCCCCCCCTCACAATTGTCTCCCCCAACCCTCCCTCCCTCCCTCCTCTCCAGCCTGCCTAAGTACCCATAACTGAATCATGCATTTCTACGACTTCAGAATGTTTTCACGCTAATAGCTCCTCGCGTAGCTTGTTTGAAACCCTCTCAGTGTTTACCTTGTCAGTGTGTGTGTGTGTGTGTGTGTGTGTGTGTGTGTGTGTGTGTGTGTGTGTGTGTGTGTGTGTGTGTGTATTATTCAGCTAGTTCTGCTTGCGGGGGGTTGAGCTCTGCTCTTTCGGCCCTCCTCTCAACCGTTTCTATTATTTTTTTCCACACACACACACACACACACACACACACACACACACACACACACACACACACACACACACACACACACCAGGAAGATGTCCGTGACAGCTGACAGGTACCTATTTACTGTTAGGTAAAAGGAGCATAGGGTGAAAGAAGCTCTGCCCATCGTTTCTCGCTGGCGCCCGGAATCGAACCCGGGACCACAGGATCACCGTGACCAGCGTGCTGTCCGCTCGGCCGACCGGCACCCGATAACACACACACAGATAACTGTGTGCTGCTGCTGTGTGTGTTCATTGGTGGGTTAGGCGGTTATAGTTAATGACCTGAATAATGCAGGAAGCTCCCGATATTTTAGGCAATTTGGGTCGATGTTGACGGCCGTCTGTACGGGGAGTGGTCGATGTTGACGGCCGTCTGTACGGGGAGTGGTCGATGTTGACGGCCGTCTGTAGGGGGAGGGGTCGATGTTGACGGCCTTCTGTAGGGGGAGGGGTCGATGTTGACGGCCGTCTGTACGGGGAGTGGTCGATGTTGACGGCCGTCTGTACGGGGAGTGGTCGATGTTGACGGCCGTCTGTACGGGGAGTGGTCGATGTTGACGGCCGTCTGTACGGGGAGTGGTCGATGTTGACGGCCGTCTGTAGGGGGAGGGGTCGATGTTGACGGCCTTCTGTAGGGGGAGGGGTCGATGTTGACGGCCTTCTGTAGGGAGGGAAGGTCGATGTTGTCGAAGGTCCAGCTAGTTGATCGACGCGGGGCTTGCTCTCCGTCTCTGTGGCTCCCGTGGCGTGCTGGCCGTGTACACTCCGCCTCGCCCTGGCTACCACAACACGCACCAAGGCATCAACTGGGTGACGATACCAAGGCATCAACTGGGTGACGATACCAAGGCATCAACTGGGTGACGATACCAAGGCATCAACTGGGTGACGATACCAAGGCATCAAGTGGGTGACGATACCAAGGCATCAACTGGGTGACGATACCAAGGCATCAACTGGGTGACGATACCAAGGCATCAAGTGGGTGACGATACCAAGGCATCAACTGGGTGACGATACCAAGGCATCAACTGGGTGACGATGGTGTCACTGGTTGTGGGAGGTCGCCGACAGACGTGTTGACAAAAAAAAAAAAAGGTAAGGTAGGCGTTGTTGCGGTGCATGTGATGGTGGAGCGAAGGGCTTCAGAAAAAGGCCTTTTGAGGTAGAGTGGTGTGTGAGCCTTGTGTTTTGCAGCAAGGTTCTTCTGACTAGTTTGACCTTCAGTGGCAGGAATATCTCCAAGGAATATTTAGGGCAGGAATATCTCCAAACCTGCGATGTGTTTGGCTGTGTGCACTATATATATATATATATATATATACCCTCAGACCCTCATATATATATATATATATATATATATATATATATATATATATATATATATATATATATATATATATATATATATATATATGACTTTTCTTCCTTCACTGTAATATTCACCTTCCCTCAGTTACTGATGGAGATTGAGAGAGACAAAGTCTCTCACTTCCCTCTCTGACTCCCTGTAAGACCCTCTGGTCTTACAAGGAGCAGAGGGTCAGGATCCACCTCAAAGCAACTACGCAGTTTCCACGTTATTTTGTTTGTTTACATCGATTCAATACCATTTTCTTTTTGCATGGAAAACGTGACCACAGTTGAAGAATCGTAGACCTTGAGACCAGCACGTAATAATTAGGATGCTATCACAGCCATGTTGGGCTCCAGTTACCTGCTCTAACATTCATTTCACTTTTTTCCCCCTCATTGAGCTTCTCTCTACATCATATAACTATCGACCGACCTTTTGTTTTAATCTTTTGCCCTTCATTTGTACACATTCGCACACTAGTATATTATATATATATATATATATACATATATATATATATATATATATATATATATATATATATATATATATATATATATATATATATATATATATATATATATATATATATATATATAACTGAAAACTCACACCCCAGAAGTGACTCGAACCCATACTGCCAGGAGCAACGCAACTTGTATGTACAGGACACCTTAATCCACTCGACCAAATGACGCTCAGGAGTCAAATTTCCAACATATTCTGATATTTCGAAAACTGCAGGGGGGTTTGGGCAAAATATGACCCATCGCTGTTTTTAGCAATTGGCATATTTTCGGTATAAAAAGACGTAATTTGAAAATGAAAATTGGTTCAGAGAGTTAGAATTCGGTTAAAAAATCACGCTCAGGAGTCAAATTTTCGACATTTAAGGTATTTTGAAAACTGTAGGGGGGTTTGGGCAAAATATGAACCTTCACCGTATTCAGTAATTGGCATATTATCGGTATAAAAATTCGTAATTTGAAAATGAAAATAGGTGCATAGAGTCTGAATTCGGCTCAAAAATCACGCTCAGGAGTCAAATTTTCGATATTTCAGGTATTTTGAAAACTGTAGGGGGGTTTGGGTAAAATATGACCCGTCACCTTTTTCAGTAATTGGCATATTTTCGGTATAAAAAGTCGTAATTTGAAAATGAAAATAGGTGCAGAGAATCAGATTTCGGCTCAAAAATCACGCTCAGGAGTCAAATTTGGAACATTTCAGATATTTTGAAAACTGCAGGGGGGTTTGGGCAAAATATGACCCATCGCTGTTTTTAGTAATTGACATATTTTCGGTATAAAGAGTCGTAATTTAAAAATTTAAATAAGTGCAGAGAGTCAGAAATCGGCTCAAAAATCACGCTCAGGAGTCAAATTTCCGACATTTCAGATATTTTGAAAACTTCAGGGGGGTTTGGGCAAAATTTGATCCATGGCCGTTTTCAGTAATTGGCATATTATCGGTATAAAAAGTCGTAATTTGAAAATGAAAATTGGCTCAAAGAGTCAGAATTCGGCTAAAAAATCACGCTCAAAAAGTTATCCCGTTATGTGGTAAGGTGGTAATTATGTGGTAAAGGTGACTGTTGTTGTGTGTATTTGGTACGCCTGTTGGACTGGCAGAATTCTTGGGAAATCTCTACGTACTTTCAAACCCCTCCCCTCCCCCCTCCCACTCTTCCCATTTGGAACCCCGTCTCCTCCACCTGACCCAATCCTCAACCTCTTAACTCTTCCCCCCCCCCTTCACCCACCCCATACCCCCCTAACCCCCATCTACCATTCTAACCCCCTAACCTCTACTGCTTGAACCCCTTCCCCCCTTACATCCTTTTATACCCTATCCCACTTTGCTTTTATACCCTATCCCACTTTGCTCTCACCCACCCCCCTTTCCTGGGGACGACGTACCATACCATCACGACGAATGGCCCTTTCATTCCCCCCAAGGCATAATATATGCACTGAAATACACCACCTGTATTCCCCGAGTAATTGTTTATGAACGAGTAATTGTTGGTCACGCCAGGTGTAAGATGTCACGGCACGCTTAATTAATTTGGATGATGTCACGCCAAGGTTAAAAAGAAAGTTCACGACAGGTTAAAGATGTTGTTACTAAGTTTAAAGTATTTTTTTAAGATATTTGAACAACGAGGAAACGCTGGTTTATTTCATCCTCGGAAAGAAAGAAAGAAAGAAAGGAGCCAAGAACAGGTACGAGATTGAGACAGGGTTCTTAAGAGGGATTGAGAGGATTCTCAACACAGGACTATCAACAACAGCACGAGGTTCGTGTGTGGAATCTAGACACACACACACACACACACACACACACACACACACACACACACACACACACACACACACACACACACACACACACACACACACATTGTCTTGTGACCATCGTGTTGGGTGGACGTGGGTTGGGAGCTCCTGTCTCACTAGTGGAGTGGGAGGGGTAATCAGGCAGCTTCGAAGTGAAAAAGTGTGTACAAGTGAATGAAAAAACCTTGAGTTTTGGCCAGAGCCATAAAGTAGTGAAGAAAAACAGTTTAAATAGCGTAATTCAAAATAGTTGTAGTATTGTGGCAGTGTGTAGTGTGGAGCAGACCTCACCGACCTCTGACCGCGTGACCTCACCCCGGCAGCAACCCTCCTACCACCACGGGGACGACGCTTGGAGATTCACTCACCTATTGTGTTAGCAGGACGGTAAGATACTTGGAACCCCTGTGGGTAAGGTTGCATTATAGCAATGACTAGGTCAGGAAGGGCGTCTAGGTCCAGCAGTATTATGATTGAGGAAGAAGATAGGTTTGTGGAGAAGATGATTGGGAAATTTGTAGAGAAGAGGGATGTTTGGATAGGTGATCTAATCCAGGGGATTAAAAGTGAAGTCTTTAATAAGATACAGGGCGAGGTTCAAAGACTCAAACAAGAGTTTATGGATTATATTCAAGAGGAAATCAGGAAGAGCAGGGTAGAATGGCAAGGAGAAATATCTAGGCTTACTAATGAATTTGGCAGGAATAAGGGAAGCTTGGCAGGGGAAGGGGAAGTAGTAGTAGTAGGTGGAGTAGCGGGTGTAGGAGGGGTGGGGGTCAGCCAGGGAGAGGGCCACCAGCATGACCCTGAACTGAGAAAGAGGACAATCATAATCCATGGATTACTTGAAGCCAGGGCACCATCGAGGCAGGAAAGGATGGAGATTGAGGATTTGGAACTACAGGGGATCTTGAGAGACATGAGAGCCCAGATGGCAGGGAATGAGGTGCAAGTCCACCGACGCATTGGACCATACAACTGTAACAGGAAACGACCTGTCCTGGTACAGTTCACTAACGAAGAGGCAGTGGATTACATACTGCATCACAAACACCTACTCAGAGGTAGCGAAAATTACTACAACGTATTTATTGACAAATTCATGACGAAGGAGGAACAGATTGCCCACAGAGCAAGCAAACAACAATACGACTCTTCCCATTTGAGCGCAGCTACACACCCCAGTGCTAATCCACCCCATGCTAACCAGCTCACACGTGCTTCTCAGGTCACCCCTTTCCCAAATCAGCCGCCCCTGCTTATCTCCCCAGCACATCCCTTGACCCCTCTGACCCCACTGGAGTCAAATTCATCCCACATTCCAAGGACCCCCTCATCACCTCAACCCCCAAAACCCGTCCAGCCCTCGTCCCCTCAACCCCCAAAACCCACCCAGCTCTCATCTCCTCAACCCCCAAATCCCATCCAGACCTCATCCCCTCAACCCCAAGAACCCACCCAGACCTCATCCCCTCAACACCCAAAGCCTACCCTGCCCTCACCCCTCCTCATCCCCTCTCCTTCCATGTGACCCCCCACCCTTGCGAGGGAGGTGGGAGGTCCCCCCCACCCCCTCTATCCATCCCCCTCCCAACCTCTCAACCTCTATCTGTCTCCCAACCTTACGCCATCTCCCAACCCCTCTATGCCCTCCCTAATCTTCAGACCCAGTATGCCCTTCCTACTCCAGACCTACCTACCCAGGCCCTACCCCAGACCCTCCTACCTACCTTCCTAGAAGCCCAGCCCCCAGTAGCCCCCCAAGCACCCCTCCTGAACTCTTTCACCCCCCATACACCCCCCGGACCCCCCCAGACACCCCCTGGATCCCCCCGGACATCCCCCGGACCCTCCCCGCCCCCAGTCATCCCCCAGACACCCCCCAGATCCCCCAGATCCCCTCTGCCCCCAGTCACCCCCCAGACATCCCCCAGATCCCCCCAGACCCCCAGAGAAAGGGAGAACTCTGGTACAAGAGTTTCCATGAAGAATCTCAAGGTTTGGTACACCAATGCTGATGGGGTATCTAATAAAGCAGAAGAGATAAAAGAAAGAGTGAGTGAAGCAGATCCTGACATAGTTGCAATTGTGGAAACTAAAATTAATGACATGATCTCAGATGCTATCTTTCCTGAAGGGTACCAGGTGATACGAAAAGAGAGGACACAGAGACAGGGAGGGGGAGTAGCACTCCTAATAAAGCGGAAATGGAAGTTTGAAGACCTGGGAAATCGAGTTACCAATGAGTGCACAAGCTTCATACATGGAACTCTGACAGTAGATGGGAGGAAGATTGTGATCATGGTAATCTACAATCCCCCACCAAACAGTAGAAGACCCAGGCAGGAGTATGATGACAACAACAAAGCATGTATTGATGAACTGCAGAAGGCAGCAACACTAGCCCACAGAATGAGAGCGAAGCTGCTGATCATGGGGGACCTAAATCATGGAGAGATAAATTGGGAATCAAGGAATCCCCATGGAGGGGATGAAACGTGGGGAGCAAAATTAGTAGATGTTATAGACAGGAATTTCCTGACACAACATGTGAAGGAAGACACAAGGGAAAGAGGAGGAGATGCACCGAGCCTATTAGACCTGATTTTCACCCAGAACGTAGAAGATATCGAGAATTTAGAGCATGAAATACCTCTAGGGGCCAGTGACCATTGTGTCCTAGTCTTTGACTACATGATGGAATTCAAAATTATGACCATGGGACAAGAGATCTGGGAAAGGAGAGCTGACTACAGGAAAGGGGACTATATGAGGATAAGGGACTATCTGGGTGAAGTGCAGTGGGAGGAAGAAATTAGAGGAAAAACAGTCCAAGATATGATGGACCTAGTCATACAGAAATGCCAGGAGGCCGAAGAGAGATTTATACCAACGGTAAAGGGAAAAAATAAGAAGGAATATAATAACCCATGGTTTAATAGACAGTGTCAGGAAGCAAAAATGGCCAGCAGGCGGGAGTGGAGGAAGTACAGAAGACAAAGAACAGAGGACAACAGAAGCAGATACAACAGAGCTAGGAACGATTACATTAACATAAGACGAACATCGGAAAGGGACTATGGGAACGATATTGCAATCAAAGCGAAAAAACAACCTAAGTTACTACACAGTCATATAAGAAGAAAAATGTCGGTGAACGACCAAGTGACAAGACTAAGGAAGACAGAGGGGGCATATACTGAAAGTGACAAGGAAATCTGCGAGGCACTGAATGCCAGTTTCCATGGAGTGTTCACTACCGAGCCTGAGCAGCTCCCATTGTTGGAAGGGGTTACCCTAGATGAAAGACTATCAGATATAGAGGTGACAGCAGAGGAGGTAATGAAACAGTTGACAACTCTAGATGCAACTAAAGCAGTTGGACCAGACAAAGTATCACCGTGGATACTAAAAGAAGCAGCACAGGCCCTCAGCGTGCCTCTGGCAATGATCTTTAATGAGTCACTTATGTCAGGAGAATTGCCCAGTTGCTGGAAGAAGGCAAATGTCGTGCCGATCTTCAAGAAAGGAGATAGGGAGGAGGCACTTAACTACAGACCTGTATCACTGACAAGCATCCCCTGTAAAATACTGGAAAGAATAATTAGGCTACGACTGGTTGCACACCTGGAGAACATTAGGTTTGTGAACAAACATCAACATGGGTTCTGGACAGGGAAATCGTGCCTAACAAACCTTCTGGAATTCTATGATAAAATAACGAGGATAAGACAGGACAGAGATGGTTGGGCAGACTGCATATTTCTGGACTGCCAAAAAGCCTTTGATACAGTACCGCACATGAGACTGCTGTTCAAGCTCGAGAGGCAGGCGGGGGTGGGGGGAAAGGTCCTAGAATGGATAAGGAACTACCTAACAGGAAGGAGCCAAAGAGTTACGGTAAGGGGCGAGAAGTCGGACTGGCGAACAGTAACAAGTGGAGTACCACAAGGATCGGTGCTGGGACCAATTCTATTTCTTGTGTATGTTAACGACATGTTTACAGGCGTAGAGTCCTACATGTCGATGTTTGCGGATGATGCAAAGTTGATGAGAAGAGTTGTGACAGATGAGGATTGCAGGATCCTCCAAGAGGACCTGAACAGATTGCAGAGATGGTCAGAGAAATGGCTACTAGAATTCAACACGAGCAAATGTAAAGTTATGGAAATGGGACTAGGAGATAGGAGACCAAAGGGACAGTACACAATGAAGGGGAACAGCCTACCTGTAACGACGCGTGAAAGAGACCTGGGGGTGGACGTAACACCTAATCTATCTCCTGAGGCACATATTAATAGGATAACGACAGCAGCGTACTCTACACTGGCAAAAGTTAGAACATCATTCAGAAACCTAAGTAAGGAGGCATTTAGGGCGCTTTACACTGCCTACGTAAGGCCAGTCTTAGAGTATGCCGCCTCATCATGGAGTCCCCATCTGAAGAAGCATATAATGAAACTGGAAAAGGTTCAGAGGTTTGCAACGAGACTCGTCCCAGAGCTACGAGGGATGGGGTATGAAGAGCGCCTGAGGGAACTGTGCCTTACGACACTAGAAAGAAGAAGGGAGAGGGGGGACATGATAGGAACGTATAAGATACTCAGAGGAATTGACAGAGTGGACATAGACGAAATGTTCACACGGAATAGTAACAGAACGAGAGGACATGGATGGAAGCTTGAAACTCAGATGAGTCACAGAGATGTAAGGAAGTTTTCTTTTAGCGTGAGAGTAGTGGGGAAATGGAATGCACTTCAGGAACAGGTTGTGGAAGCAAATACTATTCATAATTTTAAAACCAGGTATGATAGGGAAATGGGACAGGAGTCATTGCTGTAAACAACCGATGCTCGAAAGGCGGGATCCAAGAGTCAATGCTCGATCCTGCAAGCACATATAGGTGAGTACATATAGGTGAGTACACACACACATATACACACACACACACACACACACACACACACACACACACACACACACACACACACACACACACACACACACACACACACACACACACACACACACACACACACACACACACACACACACACACACACACACACACACACACATATACACACACACACACATATACACACACACACACACACACACACACACACACACACACACACACACACACACACACACACACACACACACACACACACACACACTTCTTGAGAGTAACGGAGCAGTGAGCAAGAGGACATTCCTTAATGTCTGCTGGCTGTTGAATAATCGGATGAAAATGCTTGACACGCAGTGCTTCGGCTGTGGCTAATCTCCGCAAGTGTCGCTGCTTCTGTCGATAATGTCAGTGTTACTGGGTTTGGATAACTCCGCAGTGATGGTTCCAATGACTCCAACCAGTAACTTCAGAGACAGAAGCAAGCTGTCAGATATTACATTGTTTTAGTTGGGCACTTGTCGGTGGGGAAAGTTGGGGAGGTTGGGCCTGTGTGAGGGGGTTGAGCTCTGGCTCTTTGGTCCCGCCTCTCAACAGGTCCCGCCTGTGTGAGGGGGTTGAGGCTCTGGAGTGGAATAGCTGAGATTGTATATCGTTTCACCTGGAGACAATTCGCTCCAGTAACCAACGTATCGATAATAATTTTTTTGTTGGTTGGGCAATATTTTTGTTCGTTGGTTCGAGCTCGGCCTGGCCAGGGAGCGTCAGCCGTATTTGTGTTCCTTCATCCAACTCCTTGTACCAATTAACCTCCTCCATCATCAGCATCTCACCCACACCTTGGTGTGATATCTTAGACCATCTAAGGTATAGGTTCTTCCGGGTTGTTTGACGAGGCAAAGATATCATATCTTACCTTATTTCCGCATTGTAAATAATGCTAAAAAATTATATATATATATATATATATATATATATATATATATATATATATATATATATATATATATATATATATATCGTTGTTAAAACGTTGGTTTGCATACTTTGCTTGGTTAGGCCGGTCATCATGTGTTGTGGATGGCGAAGGATCCAGGGGGCCAGATTCACGAAGCAGTTACGGAAGTACTTACGAACGTGTACATTTTTCCGGAATCTTTGACGGCTTTGGTTACATTTATTAAACAGTTTACACGCATGAAAACTTCCTAATCATCTGTTGTTATTGTTATAAACAGCCTCCTGGTGCTTCGGAGGTCATCAACTGTTTAATATTTGCAAACAAAGTCGTCAAAGATTGAGATAAGATGTACAGGTTCGTAAGTGCTGGCGTAACTGCTACGTGAATCCTGATCCAGGTCTCCACCGTGGAACACCGAGTCCTGCACTGAGGCCCACCCTGACCTTCCATTGTGTGAGATGTAGCATGTGCTAAGCAGACTCCTGGATGATGTGTTCCAGCAGACTCCTGGATGATGTGTTCTAGCAGACCCCTGGATGATGTGTTTCAGCAGACTCCTGGATGATGTGTTCCAGCAGACACTTGAATGATGTGTTCCAGCAGACCTCTGGATGATGTGTTCCAGCAGACCCCTGGATGATGTGTTCCAGCAGACCCCTGGATGATGTGTTCCAGCAGACCCCTGGATGATGTGTTCCAGCAGACCCCTGGATAATGTGCTCCAGCAGACCCCTGGATAATGTGCTCCAGCAGACCCCTGGATGATGTTATTGCCCACGTCTCCCCAGACACTCCCCCCCAACCCCCTCCCCCCTACTCCCCAACACCAATCTCCACCATCCATATGTACTTCATTCCACACCCCTTCCCACACCTCTCTGCTCCATCCACATCCTTCCCCCCCCCACTTCACCCACTTATCTCCACCCTCCAATCCCTCCCCCCCCCTTTCTGGATCTCTCACATACTTGCCAGTCACCCATCTGCTCCTCGTGCCTTAGTAACAGGGGGAAAAGATGATGGCTCAAGAATCTGCACAAGACGAACCATTCAACACGTGTTCCATAAATTGGTGATCGAGTGAGAGGGAGAAGGAGAGAGAGAGGGAGAGGAGATAAAGTAAGGGGGTGGAAATGTGAGGGAGGGAAAGCCAAGAGACGGAGGGAGAGACAGACAGACAGACAGAGAGTACCAAAACCTGGTCAGTAAATTATGTGCATAATTTTAAATTCATGTTGTTCAGTGAAGCATAGCAACGCGTGAGGGGGCATCCTGGACTGATTATAGCAGCTGTGAGGGGGGGGGGGTGGTATGTGGCAGCTGTGAGGGGGGTGGTATGTGGCAGCTGTGAGGGGGGGTGGTATGTGGCAGCTGTGAGGGGGGGGGGTGGTATGTGGCAGCTGTGAGGGGGGGGGGGGGTGGTATGTGGCAGCTGTGAGGGGGGGGGTGGTATGTGGCAGCTGTGAGGGAGTGGTATGTGGCAGCTGTGAGGGGGGTGGTATGTGGCAGCTGTGAGGGGGGGGGTGGTATGTGGCAGCTGTGAGGGGGGGGGGTGGTATGTGGCAGCTGTGAGGGGGGGGTGGTATGTGGCAGCTGTGAGGGGGGGGGTATGTGGCAGCTGTGAGGGGGGGGGGGGTATGTGGCAGCTGTGAGGGGGGGGGTGGTATGTGGCAGCTGTGAGGGGGGGTGGTATGTGGCAGCTGTGGGGGGGGTGGTATGTGGCAGCTGTGAGGGGGGGGGGTGGTATGTGGCAGCTGTGAGGGGTGGTATGTGGCAGCTGTGAGGGGGGGTGGTATGTGGCAGCTGTGAGGGGTGGTATGTGGCAGCTGTGAGGGGTGGTATGTGGCAGCTGTGAGGGGGGGGGTGGTATGTGGCAGCTGTGAGGGGGGGGTGGTATGTGGCAGCTGTGAGGGGGGGTATGTGGCAGCTGTGAGGGGGGGGTGGTATGTGGCAGCTGTGAGGGAGTGGTATGTGGCAGCTGTGTGAGGGGGGGGGGTATGTGGCAGCTGTGATGGGGGGGGTGGTATGTGGCAGCTGTGAGGGGGGGGTGGTATGTGGCAGCTGTGAGGGGGGGGGTATGTGGCAGCTGTGAGGGGGGGGGGTGGTATGTGGCAGCTGTGAGGGGGGGGTGGTATGTGGCAGCTGTGAGGGGTGGTATGTGGCAGCTGTGAGGGGTGGTATGTGGCAGCTGTGAGGGGGGGGGGTGGTATGTGGCAGCTGTGAGGGGGGGGTGGTATGTGGCAGCTGTGAGGGGGGGTATGTGGCAGCTGTGAGGGGGGGGGTGGTATGTGGCAGCTGTGAGGGAGTGGTATGTGGCAGCTGTGTGAGGGGGGGGGGGGTATGTGGCAGCTGTGATGGGGGGGGTGGTATGTGGCAGCTGTGAGGGGGGGGGTGGTATGTGGCAGCTGTGAGGGGGGGGGTGGTATGTGGCAGCTGTGAGGGGGGGGTATGTGGCAGCTGTGAGGGGGGGGGGGTGGTATGTGGCAGCTGTGAGGGGGGGTGGTATGTGGCAGCTATGAGGGGGGTATGTGGCAGCTGTGAGGGGGGGGGGGTGGTATGTGGCAGCTGTGAGGGGGGGGGGGTGGTATGTGGCAGCTATGAGGGGGGGGTGGTATGTGGCAGCTATGAGGGGGGGTATGTGGCAGCTATGAGGGGGGGGTGGTATGTGGCAGCTATGAGGGGGGGTATGTGGCAGCTGTGAGGGGGGGTGGTATGTGGCAGCTGTGAGGGAGTGGTATGTGGCAGCTGTGTGAGGGGGGGGGTATGTGGCAGCTGTGATGGGGGGGTATGTAGCAGCTGTGAGGGGGCGGGGTATGTGGCAGCTGTGTGAGGGGGGGGTGGTATGTGGCAGCTGTGAGGGCGGGGTATGTGGCAGCTGTGAGGGGGGGGTATAGGAAGGGAGATTAACTGGGAAAGAATGAAGAGAGAGAGAGAGAGAGAGAGAGAGATAGAGAGAGAGAGAGAGAGAGAGAGAGAGAGAGAGAGAGAGAGAGAGAGAGAGAGAGAGAGAGAGAGAGAGAGAGAGAGAGAGAGAGAGAGAGAGAGAGAGAGAGAGAGAGAGAGAGAGAGAGAGGAAAAGAGAGTTGAAGTAGATAAGTACTCCCAATCCTTAGTTACCTATCTGTGTTGACGATTAGGAAAGGGGGATCAGAGATTAGGTGAGCTCCCATGGATTGCTGGAAAGTCAGGGGGGGGGGGGAAGGTATGAGGAGTTTGGTCAGATTGGGTGGATGAACATTAGGGGATTGGTTGGGGGGAGAGTGATTGGGGAGAGAGACGTGAGGAATATAGCCTGATTGGTAACGTAAAGGTGGGGATGGGGGGGTGGTAGGATTGAGAGGGCCGAACCTGGTGGAGAGGCAACAAATACAACCCGTTAGGAAAAGTATCGGCTCACAAATATTCCCGTTTTCCATGCATCGGACTCGACACGTCAATTAGATTCCTTTGGCTCCCATGTTTCTTGTTAGCCTAAAAAAGTTAGATTTTTCACGTAGCGGCAAATTAAGAGAACGGGCTCAAAATATAGAGCCGGACTGAGCGAGGAGGCTCGACGTACTGGAACAGTAACACCTGTCTCATGGAACACCAACACCTGTTCCATGGAACACCAACACCTGTTCCATGGAACACCAACACCTGTTCCCATGGAACACCAACACCTGTTCCCATGGAACAACAACGCCTGTCTCATGGAACACCAACGCCTGTCTCATGGAACACCAACGCCTGTTCCATGGAACACCAACGCCTGTTCCATGGAACACCAACACCTGTTCCATGGAACACCAACACCTGTTCCCATGGAACACCAACGCCTGTTCCCATGGAACACCAACACCTGTTCCCATGGAACACCAACACCTGTTCCCATGGAACAAGAACGCGTGGCACTGCAACTTATACAATCCAGACAGTTGTGGTCAGACAAGAATATCTGTTGAGTATTTGTTCTTCATATTGTTCTTCGTTTGTTCTATGATTTTGTTGGGTAAGAAATTCTTGTCAACGTTTGGGCTGTGTCTACTTCACTCAACCGTTATACCGTTACATAGAACTGCTGTATCACCTAGCACATCAAACAACGTTATACCGTTACATAGAACTGCTGTATCACCTATCACATCAAACAACCACTACCCGTGACTCTCCTTGTCTCAATGTACGAAACTTTTTTTTAATATGAACGTCTGATTATAGCATCTTCGCACTCAGCATCTTAGATAATAATGGACATCTAGACAGATGCTCGATGCTCGATGCTGAGAGAAGCGTTTACATAGGAATATGTATGGTTAAAAACGTATGAAAAGATAAAAATTATGAGATTATTGAATAAGAGGGAGAAATGAATACATTACACATATCCAGTTACTAAGTGCTCTTCTCCGCGATTGAGTTGATTATATTAAACGAGTATCACAAGATAAATTTTCTGTACGGACATATATATATATATATATATATATATATATATATATATATATATATATATATATAGACATATATATATATATATATATATATATATATATATATATATATATATATATATATATATATATATATATATATATATATATATATCCGCCTTGCTGCCCCTATCCACACTGTTCACAGGTGTATTTGCGGCGAGGCAAATGCTGACGAATATGGATCGCATGGCCTGCACTGTGGAAAATCGGGTGGTTGGCACACTAGACACGACGAAGTCAACGACATCATTAAAAGAAGCCTTGCCTCTGCTCAGTGTCCAGCGGAGAGAGAGCCCCGCAACCTACTGAACCGTGACTCTGTTAGCTTTGCCGGCCGACCAGACGGAATCACTCTGCGTCCGTGGAAGGGTGGCAGGCAGTTAGCATGGGACTATACTTGCGTATCCACCCTGGCAACGAATACATCACCCTCTCTGCCGGCACAGCAGGAGCCGCAGCGACACACAGGGAAAAACAAAAGTCAGTCAAGTTCAGGCAATTAGATCAACGGTACAACTTCGTTCCAATAGGGTCTGAGACCCTAGGCCCATGGGGTGAGAGTGCATGAAGGTTTCTTAAGGCTCTTGGTTCCAAGCTCATTGACACCACAAGAGTCCCTAGAGCAGCAAGTTTTCTCTTTCAGCGCCTCAGTGTCGCGATCCAGAGGGGGAATGCCCGCTGCATCCTCGGTTCCTGCCCGGCGTCGGAGGAGTTCGAGGAAATCTACAGCCTCTAGGAAGCGAACTTTTTCTTGTGTCCTCTTAATGTTCATTTTTTGTATAAAATCAGATATGTAACTGTATAACCTCCTATATATATATATATATATATATATATATATATATATATATATATATATATATATATATATATATATATATATATATATATATATATATATATATATATATATATATATATATATTAGTATATTTTGGTAGCAGTCTTGCTTGCAAACATACGTTGTTGAATATGACAGAAAGGGGAAGATTAATGATTCAAACACGAATCTTTTCAATATTTCTTATGATTTTCTTCACTGTCGGGGCAAGTTGAAAAATTAACTTGCCAAAGTTCATTTTCAAACTATTATATTTGATCTGACGCCTAGGGGATGCGTTTCACAAGGTCACTCCTTACATCCTCAAATACTAATTTGCCATGCTGTTGTTGTTGTTTAAGATTCAGCTATTCGAAACAAAAAGTTCCAAGTAGCACGGGCTATGGTGAGCCCGTAGTGGACTTACCTGGCACAGGAGCGGGGCTGTAACTGTCGATTTACCATGCTTTTGCACAGGCTTATATTCTCTTTAGTTGAAGTGGTTCAGAACAAGTGGATGAATAGCATAACATTCACTTCTGACCTTCTTTCTCATCTTCCCATCTTCATTACCTTACACTTGTTGGGACTGAATTCTAGCAACCATATCTTTGCTCACTCCTGTGGTTGTCAAAGTCACCCTGTAACCTTCTACAGTCGTCCTCAGTTCCTACAAGCCTCATTAACTTTCCGTCGGCTGCAAACATTGACATCTGAGAGCTCACTCTCTCGGGTAGGTCATTCGTATCAATTCCTCCAATAGGCCAGTCAGACTGTCCTGTAATTGACCAGTGAAAAGTCCGTGGAAACGTACGGGCTATTCATGCCCGTGCCACCTCTTGGGTGGCTTAATCTTCACCAATCAGTTGGTGAAAACGCACCATTTGGTCACCATTTGGTCCGGGAGACATCTCCCGTCACGCAGGGTGCAGTCGCGCCTCCACAGATCTCCAATATCATGTTTTGATACTGTTAATGGCTCAAAAGGGCCACCACTTACGGGCTATTCATGCCCGTGCCACCTCTTGGGTGGCTTAATCTTTATCAATCAGTTGGTGAAAACGTGCTTATACCTACGGCAGCAAGGCCCAGGTGGACGCCAGCAGTGAGTCCCGCCACCACCACCAGGCTCGAGGGAGCGAGAGGCATCTTGAATCAACACAGACTGAGGCCGCATTTATCTCATGCAGACATCTGTTGGGCGGAGGATGGGTCCTGAAGAATGCTGCCGTCCTCATTGACCTCCCTCACCTCTCCTGCTTCCCCCCCCCCACAATCCCCCCTCCCCTCCCCCCTCCATCAACAACCCCCCCACCATCTCTCCCCCCTCCCAGACCCTTCCCGCTGCCGCTGCTCCTCCTTCCCACCACAACTCTCTCGACCACTTTTTTTGTTGTTTTGCCTGCAAGTCGCCTTGAGGGCAAATTTAGCATGGAATCATTATACCGAGTACGCTGATCACAGAGGCGCTCCTTCTCTCCCACGGCGAGGCCAGCGCCGACCTCCAAGCGAACTTGACCTCCACGACGCTGTCCTGAGCCGCTGTGCTTCCCTGCCCAGTACACACAGGTGGTTGCTAAGCTGGAGAGTTCGGCCAGTCCGCGGCTTTTTCGGTACGCGAGTCTTTGGGTGTGGTACCGTGTTTTGGGGAGGACGGGGGGGGGGGGGGGGTGATGGGGCGCATAGTTCGTGGGTTCAAGGCGTTCGTGTGTGTGTGGGTAGTCACCTAGATGTGATTGCGGGGCTTGAGCTCTGGCTCTTTGGTCCCGTCTCTCAACTGTTAATCAATTGGTGTACAGATTCCTGAGCCTATCGGGCTCTATCATATCTACAGTGTACAGATTCCTGAGCCTATCGGGCTCTATCATATCTACAGTGTACAGATTCCTGAGCCTATTGGGCTCTATCATATCTACATTTGAAACTGTGTATGGAGTCAGCCTCCAACGTGTTGCTGCCTAATGCATTCCATCTGTTAACTACTCTGACACTGAAAATTCTTTCTAACGTCTTTGTGGCTCATTTGGGTACTCAGTTTCCACCTGTGTCTCCTTGTTCGCGTATCATCCGTGTTAAACAGTTTATCTTTATCTACCCTGTCGATATCTCTTCAAATTTTGTGGGTAGTGATCATGTCTCCTCGAGCTCTCCTATGTTCCAGCGAAAGTGTGTGTGTGTGTGTGTGTACACTTTAGGGTCTCACAGAGTTGTTCTGTGAGGTGTTAGGTGTTAGCTATCGTTTGGTGTTACAATTTTTTTTTTTTTTTTTTGAGATATATACAAGAGTTGTTACATTCTTGTACAGCCACTAGTACGCGTAGCGTTTCGGGCAGGTCCCTGGAATACGATCTCCTGCCGCGAAGAATCGTTTTTTCATCCAAGTACACATTTTACTGTTGCGTTAAACAGAGGCTACAGTTAAGGAATTGCGCCCAGTAAATCCTCCCCGGCCAGGATACGAACCCATGACATAGCGCTCGCGGAACACCAGGCGAGTGTCTTACCACTACACCACGGAGACTGCTAAATGACACCTAACAATACAAATTAGGTATCATTTGTACTGTTGTCGGACACCTAAGGCAATAATTTCCATCCCTTCAAAGATTAATCAAAGTTTACCTTAGTTTTTACCACGCGTTTAAAATGTTAACGGAGTTTTAGACGTGTATATTCTCACCCAGTTGGTTCGTTCCTCTTTTTCACTCCACTCCTACAAAATAGGTGCTTCTTTAGGTCTCTGTTCTGCATATATAATTTTGCGTAACTTGGCAATTCGCCTGAGGATCTTGCATGTTGTAATCATGGTCACGCTATCTCTTCTCCGCATGATGCAAGGTCAAGTTCACTCAGTCACTCCTCATATTCCAACCCCTTCAGTTCCGAGGGCAGTCCTGTGGCAAATCTTTGTCCTTCTTTATCTTGCTTGTGTTGACTTGAGGACATGACTCCCACTTGGAAAAATGCTCGAGTTTTTCTCGCATAACTTGTTTTTTGCAGGGTCGGCGTTCGATCTTCGAAAGGACAGGTGGTCGGGCGCGGTTCCTTCAGTCCTTCTTCATATATATCCCTTCCAGGTGTTGTATATAGTCAAATTGACTAAGCGCTTTCGCCCTAACGTCTCGTCCACGTTTCTGGTCAGTAGGTGATCCTGTCTTATTGTCCTCCGTCGGAGTAGCAGGTAGACAGTGAGAGAAGTGAGGAACGTGAGGGAACTGAAATGGCAGGAAGAGAGATTGAGAGGAAGTGGAAGAGAAAAGGGATGGGAGAGGCAACTCTGCTAAGTGAAGCAGGTCGGCGTTCAATCCCCGACTGTCCAAGTGGTTTGACACCATTCCTTTCCTCCCGTCTTATCCTAAATCCTTATCCTAATATTCCCTTCCAGGTGCTCTATACCGGCTTAGCGCTTTCTCCTGATAATGACTTTACCTCCCTTCATAATCCCACATTCTCCATCTTTCACTGTATCTTGTACTGTATTTCTTCTCCCTTATCTCTTCTTAAAGTTTATTCCTCTTCTTAAACTTTATTCCTCTTCTTAAACTTTATTCTGTCTCGATTTTTTGCTGCGGCTTTCCCAAGACTCTTCTAGTTGTATGTATCTAGCAGTGCTTGCTTGAGCCGAGGTCTAGCTCCCGGGTGCCGCAACTCGGTCCATAGGTTTCAGAACTCGTATACAGGTTTCAGAACCAACATATCTATTTTTGTGTTTTAAACTGGCCACCTCCCCTTTATTTCCCTGGGACGGGATTCACAAAGAGCTTACGTCTCCGCTTGCGAGGAGAGAAGAATGTGATATCGTACGAGGACAGATCTCAAGCCCAATCCCAAATCCTTATCCTGACCCCTTTCATGTGCTATATAGTCGTAATAGCTTGTCGCTTCTCTTAATAGTTCCCGTCCTTTCCTCTTGCGATAGCTGTTCTCTTACGATATCACATTCCTCGATCGTGGCGGGTTAGTTGGTAACGACTTACGAGCTCCGAGGCGCTGTGAGGCCGTGATAATAACCTTAAATCGGGGAAGAAGCTCGTAAGTTGGTTATTTAATAGATTAAAAGAGATCTCGTAAGTGGACATGAAAGTGCTTTGTGAATGGTGCGGCCTGACTGGTTACGTTGTCGTAACTTCGAGACTTCCAGGAGGATGTTGTGGCCCCTGATCACCAGGAGGCCTGGTCGACGACCGGGCCGCGGGGTCGCTAAGCCCCGAAAACACCTCAAGGTAACCAGACAACCTTCACAGCATTGGTCCAATCCGCCAAGCTTGAGTGGATCCCAAGCCGTAAATCGCTAAGAACTCTATAACCCGAACAGGGTTCGAATCTCCTTTGCCAGGGGTGACGGTGACCTACTGGTGTACACAGCACTAATTCCTCCTCACTAGTTACTTCCTGCATAGGAAGTGGTATTAGTCGTGTGTACGCCCAGTGGGCAGGAGCATCGCTCCTGTGCCAGGTAAGTCCATTACGGGCTCACCATAGCCCGTGCTACTTGGAACTTGTTCCGAGTAGCTGAATCTATAACAACAGCTAGTGGGTCACCCCTGGCAAGGCAGATTCGAACCCTTGTCGGGTCATGGATGGTAGGTAGTTATCAGAAGAATGTACTAAGCCATTACAACTATATAACACTTGGTGCGGTTATATTTTATATAATATATTTATATAATATAAGCGTTCAATATGTATATTTTACGTGGTGGTGAGAGAGGTGTATGGATACACGACACAACCGCGTATGGAGAACGTGTCTATAAATAGCGAGTCGTCTTCGAAGCCTCCCTTAGTAAGGTCTTGCAAGGAGGGCGTGGGAAGTCTGGGGAGAGTGAGGAGGAGTCGTGTGTGTGGGGGGGCTGGCAGACGCCGCGTCGCGCCACGAGCCTGAAAATCAAAATCTCTTGATGACAGACAATTTTACGAGTGCGTTGAACTCTTATCTATGTAATAACCTGTTTCCTTACATTTTATTACTGGCTCGAGGTTTTTGACGATAAGTTTTTATTTTGGTATAGCAAACACACACACACACACACACACACACACACACACACACACACACACACACACACACACACACACACACACACACACACACACACACACACTCACACACGCACACACACACACACACACACACACGCACACATACGCACACACACCCACACACACGCACACACACGCACACACACACACACACACACACACACACACACACACACACACACACACACACACACACACACACACACACACGCACGCACACACACATACACAGAAATCGGCCCGTAACAGCTGTCTAACTCCCAGGTACCTATTTACTGCTAGGTAACATAGGCATCAGGGTGAAAGAAACTGTCCATTTTTGGCAGTGTGTGTGTGTGTGCGCGCGCGCGCTGGGGAAAAGCTTTGTAAAGGGTTGGCGCAGCGCAAACGATCCAACAAGACGTCGTATAATCAGTTCCTAAGAAGGAAAGCAACATGCGAACTGATCTTATAATCCACAACTGCAGCTTATAGTCGTGAGACTGGGCTTGGTAGGGAGGGTCTCCAGGTCGGGAAGGGCCTGGGAAAGGACAGGCCCTTTCCCAGTAATAGCTGTTCCAGTCGGGAACAGCTATCACTGGGGGTGAGGGGGAATTGAAATTGAAATAAGTTTATTGAGGTAAAATACACACAAAGGGATGAGGTAGCTCAAGCTATTCTCACCCCGTTCAGTACATCGTGTTAATACATACATAGACACACATCACAAACAATAAACATATTACCAAACATTCTGAGAGATAAACATATACATTTCCTGAGGGGGCAATTGATGGCGTATGAGAAGAGTGTGGCCGTAAGTCAGGGTATAGCACGGACTAGGGTATGTGGGTGGGTATGGCTCTAAGGCAGGGTATGGTATGGATTAGGATATGAGGATGGGTGTGGCTCTAAGGCAGGGTATAGTATGGATTAGGATATGGGTGGGTATGGGGCAAGGTGCGATATGGTTAGGTATAAGGATGGCAAAGGTAGGGGATCCCTCCACATTCCCCTTCAAGTGGACACAATATCCAAAGCGAAGCGTTGAATCCATGTTCAATAATCCTTACACTAGGATATTGAAGCCACTGGGAAGCGACGTCTGGGGTCTGCTCCCCGTACCTTACCTTGTCTTTACCTTTACCCGTAGGCCATATTCGCGGTGGCTACTGCCACTTCGGTTTATAATAAACGCCCCGTAATGGATAATATTTGCCGTCGTTAACTTGTAGATTTGGGTCTGGGAATGTGAGCTTTATCAACGCCTCGAGAACCCAGAGAGGAAATGTCTGAAGGGAAGATGCAATGCCTTTGTGATGATTTATTAATATTTGTGACAAACCTGTCTCTCCTCACATGGACGTCCTTATATGGGTTTGGACGTCTTCACATGGGCTTGGACGTCCTCACATGGTCGTCCTTACATGGCCTTGGACGTCCTCACATGGGCTTGGACGTCCTCACATGGTCGTCCTTACATGGTCTTGGACGTCCTCACATGGTCGTCCTTACATGGCCTTGGACGTCCTCACATGGGCTTGGACGTCCTCACATGGTCGTCCTTACATGGTCTTGGACGTCCTCACATGGGCTTGGACGTCCTCACATGGGCTTGGACGTCCTCACATGGGCTTGGACGTCCTCACATGGGCTTGGACGTCCTCACATGGGCTTGGACGTCCTTATATGGGCTGGAACGTCCTTAAATAGGGTGGGACGTTATGTGTCCAAAAAAATCGTTCCACGTGTATGTTCTAATTATTATTACATGCCATATAATTCATTTATATATATATATATATATATATATATATATATATATATATATATATATATATATATATATATATATATATGTATGTATATATATATATATATGTAATTCATAATATTATGAAACAAATTATCGTTATTATTGTTACTATTAATTTTAACCTCAGGAATATCAATAATAGCATTGCTAGCCTTTCACTTATCATAATATACCACATAGATGTAATTGGGAGCCCAGACGGGCGTGGGGGCGCCCAGATGGGTGTGGGGAGTCGCCCAGAAGGGCGTGGCTGGCGCCCAGAGGGGCGTGGCGGCGCCCAGAGGGGCGTGGGCGGCGCCCAGTGGCCTCCTGGAGACAAGGAGGAAAAAGAACCATCCTCGTGGGTCCTACAGCCCACAGTCCTGCATATTATACTTTCTTAATATAACTGTGACCCTGAATATTAAGTGTGGGATACCTTACGTCGGTTCCTGGGGGAGGGGGTAGTAGCGATGTTTAGGAGAGTTTGAAAAACCAGTACCTTGGAGAGAGGGGGAGGGGGGAGGAAGGGGCGAGGTTGGTAAGTATCAGTGCCTGGGGGTGCCACCAGCCACCCAATCAGTGCCTGGGGTGCCACCAGCCACCCAATCAGTGCCTGGAGGTGCCACCAACCCCCCCAATCAGTGCCTGGAGGTGCCGCCAGCCACCCAATCAGTGCCTGGAGGTGCCACTTGGGAACACAATCACTAGAGGCAGAGCCACTAAGACGAGGTCCCCGATGTGAAGACCAGGTTACTGTACTGGCTGCTCAAGGGAGTCGAACGGGAATATTTCCGAGGACGTATCCTATCCCCACTAGCAATGCCTAGCTCCTGACTACACTTAGCCCCCCACCCCCTAGCAAAGCTTAGCCTTTGATCACACTTAGCCCTTGGGTAAGCCGCAGTCAACCTTTCCAGTGGGTGAGGATTACTTTCTGTTGCTGTGGGGTAGCTTGGGGTAGGTACTGCGTTGGCTACTTACAAGCGAAGTAATCGCGATTTATCGCTAGAAAGCAATGGTTGCCGGGCCATTTTGAACCCCCTTAACTGTAGAAATTTGCTTTCCGCAAAAATATACCAGATTTCATTGTTAATTCCGCAAAATGGCCTTCCGGTGCGGAAGGTGAGGTTAGGCCGAGTGTGGTGGGTGACGGAGAGGGGGGGGGGGTAATAAAGTGCATTCAAATCACGCTGTTGCTACAGCACCGCTCCTGTGCCAGGTAAGTCTACTACGGGCTCACCATAGGCCGTGCTACTTGCCCCGCTCCTGTGCCAGGTAAGCTACAGGCTCACCATAGCCCGTGCTACTTGGAACTACTTATAGATTCCGCTACTTTTGTTCCCAGTATCGGAATCGCAACCCGTTCTCGCACTTGCTTATAGTCAATATTGGTTTATTTAATAAGTGCATATGTGACATACTCATTTATTATGAATATTTTAGTTTACCTTGAAAAGCTTCATAGAAAACACCGACCTCACCTAACCTTCTTAGTATGTTAAGATAAGCATCTTATTGCTTCTTATTACTTCTTGTGAGGAGATCTGGTGTTCAAGAAGTGTTGAGGATTGTGAGGGGCAGCTATGAGAGTGTTGAGGGGATTGTGAGGGGCAGCTATGAGTGTGAAAGGGTGGGGAGAGGGGTGGGGGTGGAAGGGGGAAGGACGGGGGCTGGGAAGGATAGTGTGTGAAAGGTGGGAGGCGTGTAGTGGGCGGTGGCTAGCGTGGGTTTTCCCATGGGAGAGGCGGGGCACTCCTGGGACTCCTAGTTAACCCGCGAGTGCCCAATATTTTGTTGTGTATTAAGATAGTAACGTACCTGGTCACTTACACAGGCGCCATGTTTTGCCAGGTACCAAATCCTGGGACCAGGTACCAGGTTTTCATCTCAAGATAACCATAGACTGTATAACATTTTTTGGGAGGGCGAACGAAAAGGTTTAGAAATGTGGCATTTAGTGCAAGTGAGGGCAGAAGGCGGGCTGACCGCCTTGCTGACACGGTGTAATTCCTGTTAAGTAGCGGTTTGCGCTCTCTTTCCAAGGAGCGACGAATGTTTACAAGGTCTTCATATAAATTTCAACATGCATAGATGTCTATTGATAAATATTTCATATTATCCACATACACTATACACTCACTCATGTTCTGCAGTTCTGTTTGCAAGATCATTTTCTGTATGGGGATTTTCATGATCTGTAATTCCTCCGGGAATTATGCATTGTGGGGCTTCGTTTCTCTCCCGTAGATGCAAGCTCTTGGGCCACCAACTCTGGGAATGAGATATCTCACCTTGCAGTAATCTCTGTGGCATTGGGTCTTCAAATATTTTGATCGTATGCCACACACTGGTGACTTGCTGTTCTATGCCAACGTCCAGTAATTGTATAGTCTGGGATTCATGGAACTCCAGGATTGTCTGGTCATATAAAAGACGGTGTTTTGCTACTTTTATTAGTGCTTTGCTTTGCATTGCTTTGAGCTTTACATCTTACTTATATTTAAGGTACAGTGGTGCTGGAGGGTAATCTAGATACGCTGGGCTCCAATCCTGTCTAGCTGTGTGGGCTGTGCCAAGGTTATGGACTTTTTCCTGTTTGTCCAAAGCTGTTATTGCCTTTATTTTTTTCATTTAAGTGAAATTGATCCCTAGTCTATTAATCTTTAGTCCCAGTGTCTTGGACTGAGCGGTTGTCAAGGATAATATACTCTGAATTTATTTTTGCAGTGTGTATGTATTATTTGGAACATTTGTTTGTTGATATTTATTTTCCATTGCTTTTTAAAGATGTTTTATGAATTCTATTGTCGCCTCGGTTTTGTAGGCCAGTAACATCTTTGTTCTGGTTGACAGGCTATTTGAGCTATGTTGTCTGCGTATTCTCCATGTTGGGGAGGTGGGGGGGGGGGGTAATTGTGATATTGAAAAGAGTAGGAGCATTGGAAGCTTTCATTTGATCCTCCTTTTTTTTTTTTTAGCTCGATTTCGGCTCTCAAGTAGCTGCAAATACGAGCTGAGGCAACAGAGCACGAGTATATAAAAAAAAATCTATATACACACAGAGATCACACTAACGTGATGCAACAAATGAACAATGTCGTAGCTCAGTCGATTAAGGCAGTGTCTGGGATGCTCCCGGACGCAGGTTCGAATCCTCGTCACGGCCCTTGTGGATTTGTTTAAATATATATATTCACGAAACTGGATAATGCCGTAATAAGTTTTTGAGGACTCTCCAGTTCTGATATCTCTGTATTTTAGACCAGTGTGCCACACTAGAGGTGGGTCATACAGGGCCATGTGATCAGTAGCCTACACTGTCACACTTTGGATGCATTATCGTGATATCTTCAAGAACAGGGAGCAGGAGGTTGATGGGAGGGGGCGGGCGGTAACTGATGGACCGAGGAGACTTGTATGCTAATTTTAAAATGATACTTCCTGGTGTTGCGAAATCTTGAAGACGATTACGTGTTCGCATTTTGTACAATTGCATTTACATGTTTGTTTTTATGTTCGAATTTGAACTTAATTTTATGTTCGAACATACATCCGGTTTGTATGTTCGAATTTGAGTGAATTAACTTGCATGATTGTGTTTTGTAAATTCATACTTGAGGTAGTGTGATGGTCTTTGCGTGGTTCATGTGCTAGTTTTCATAGTGCCATTTAGGTGAGTATGGTCACCTAGCCACCTAATCGTGCCTAATGAACTCTGACATCTACGTTCAAAGCTGAAGTGGAAGAGGCTGACGCTATGCGGACTTTTCAGCTGTTGTTGTTTGCTGTTTAAGATTCGCCACCCGGAACAAAGTTCCAAAGTAGCACGGGCTATGGTGAGCCCGTAGTAGTATAGACTTTTCAGCGCTGTTAATTGTTGTCCATTTCGACCAGTGAAAAAGAATGTAATACCTCTGTGGCTCATTTGGGAATTGTGCATAATTTTCACCGGATTTCCCCATCTTCGTGTATCTACCTATTCCAAGTAATCCGTCCTATCTATTCTCCTGATAATTTTCTATGTTGTAATCATTTCTCCATCCTGATTATCCTATCATCTTATACCGTGAGGTTTAATTCCTTGAGTGTTTCCTCGTATCTCTGGGCCTTGTCTGGCAGCATACACCTGAACTTTCTCCAGCTTTATTTTGTGTTTGACGAGTGGGGGACTCCGTGCCGGTGCGGTGTATTCCAGAAGAAAAATTCTAGACACAGCACGTCTACCAGTGTCACCCGTCTCATCTACCCCGTGTCACCCGGCGCATCTACCCGTGTCACCCGGCGCATCTACCCCGTGTCACCCGGCGCATCTACCCGTGTCACCCGGCGCATCTACCCGTGTCACCAGGCGCATCTACCCGTGTCACCGGCGCATCTACCCGTGTCACCCGGCGCATCTACCCCGTGTCACCCGGCGCATCTACCCGTGTCACCCGGCGCATCTACCCGTGTCACCCGGCGCATCTTCCCGTGTCACCCGGCGCATCTACCCGTGTCACCCGGCGCATCTACCCGTGTCACCCGGCGCATCTACCCGTGTCACCCGGCGCATCTACCCGTGTCACCCGGCGCATCAATCATAAACAAACTGTCCTCTTCCGCACCGTCACTGATGCCAGCTTCCGGTGATTCATGCAAAGATGCGAGCCGCTCACCTGGCAACACTGCCGAAAGTTGCCAGTACTCCCTTGGTTATGTTCAGGACGTGCTGGCGTAGGGAGGAGGAAAGTGTCAGGATACACACACACACACACACACACACACACACACACACACACACACACACACACACACACACACACACACACACACACACACACACACACACAAGGTGAGTACACAAGCCCACATGGCCAGCACTGCATGGGATTGTAAATGTGTGGCCACGTCTGTGGTAGAAAAAAAAACAAAAAAAAAAACTGTATGGCAAGTCGTCGTCAGAGGGCCAGTGCACAGTCTGCCCTGTGCACAGTCTGCCCTGTGCACAGTCTGCCCTGTGCACAGTCTGCCCTGTGCACAGTCTGCCCTGTGCACAGTCTTCCCTGTGCACAGTCTGCCCTGTGCACAGTCTTCCCTGTGCACAGTCTGCCCTGTGCACAGTCTGCCCTGTGCACAGTCTTCCCTGTGCACAGTCTGCCCTGTGCACAGTCTGCCCTGTGCACAGTCTGCCCTGTGCACAGTCTGCCCTGTGCACAGTCTGCCCTGTGCACAGTCTGCCCTGTGCACTGGCAATGCGAAACAAGAAGTCGCTGGAAACAGGGGAAACTACTTCAGCCTGGAAAACAATCAACGTAGCTCTAAGTTACATTAAAAGGAGACCAGACAGATGGCGCTAAATTCCATTTCAATGTCCCTTCACAGTATACAATGCCTGATGATAGAGAAAGGTAGCATGAAAGGGAATAGTTAGACCGTATGGACTCTCGCTATAAAGATTCTTTTCTCTAAGGACAACATATGCCTTAAAGGATGACAAATCCTGTATCTCAGCTCGCGCAGAAGTCGACAGAACAGAACGACAACTGTAAGACGAGAAAGGTGTTCAAACTGTGAATGTTTCACATTTTAATTAAAATCTCTCTCACATTGTAGGAGATAATTCCTCAGTTGGTTCCTGTTTCAGGGAATGTGGTCACAGTTAGATAAGTGAACACGAGCCTAGTATATTCGCGGTTTCTTTCTCGACTCACACTCAGGAATTGCGGGATCGAATCCCAGGTGGGATAGAAATGGGAACTAACCTAATGCCTCTCTGTTCACCTAACATTAAATAGGTACCCAGGAGTTATAGGCAGCTTGTTGTGGGGTTGTATCCTGGGGGAGGGCCAGTACTTTGACCCTGGGGGAGAATACCTCTATATGTATTAGACTAGAATACTAGAAGACTAAGATGTATATATATATATATATATATATATATATATATATATATATATATATATATATATATATATATATATATATATATATATATATATATATATATATACACACACACACTGGCTGCCTGTTCCGCAACACAATGAATTATTGTAACACCTGTTGACCAAACCACACACTTGAAAGTGACGGGACGACGACGTTTCGGTCCGTCCTGGACCATTCTCAATCGACTTGAGAATGGTCTAGGACGGACCGAAACGTCATCATCCCTTCATTTTCTAGTGTGTGGTCTGGTCAACATATTTCAGCCACGTTATTGTGACTCCTCGCCTGCCTATTGTAACACCCATCCAGAAGTATCGGAAGCAAAGGTACGGAGCACCGCTGTAAAATACACTCTACAAAACTAAAAGGAGGTGAGAAAGTACAGAGAATGACAACACACGTCTCAAGGCAGAGCGTGATCAACCACCTTGACCGTATATCACTTAGAATTCTGAAAGAAGGCTCGTACGAGACATGATCCAAACATACACGATCTTTGTCGATATTGAAGAAATAAGATATTTAAGCAATTGCAGAACGAGAGGACATGTGGGTGATAGACACGCAGACGAGTCTATGAGAATTAGGCTATGGGTCTATGGGTATCAAGTGAAATGGATTAGAAGAGGAAATTACAGGGGCTCCATTACTAATCCAACGTATAAAGCAGATCTGCCAAGGAATGAAGAGATTGGAAGCCATTGCAGCAGGTGACCGATACCTGCTAAGGTTGATACCTGAGCCAGGCCTCAACAAGCATCTACTTTAAGAACCTATACATCTTTTCTCAATCTCTGGCGGCTTTGTTTACATTTCATGCTCGTAAACTGCTTATTTAAACATCAAAATGTCTATGGTTATAAACGGCCACTAATACCATCTTTTTATATTAATAGTTGGTACTTAGTGAAGGGCAAGCAGGTTAGTGGTAGGTTTAGAGGGACCTGGTAGTACAACAGGATGATGTGAGTACCAGTAGGTACTCAAGTAGGTGTGTGTGGCTGGTATCGATACATGTTGAGGTAGGCGGTACGGTCTGGAGGTGCATGCTATCCGCCTGGCTACTCGACCATGTCACCAGCTGGCCGGACATGATTTGAATAAAGCATTCATCCGAAAATATATTCATTTTTTTGTGTGTTGCCTCCGTTGCCTTTGTAGCCTTTTGTATACCAAAATGAGGTAAAAAAAAAATGTAAATATAAAATTGTCTGCTTAAATCTAATTGTTGTGTTTTGTCTCTGTAGAACAATAATACTTCTTGACAGTCAGCAGCCGGCTACTCTGTTAGAAGCTCTTCAAATCCACACCCACACACCCACACACACACACACACACACACACACACACACACACACACACACACACACACACACACACACACACACACACACACACCCACACACACACACACACACACACCGAGGATGGTGAGAGGGTTAATGGTGCCTTTACTGGTGACATTCCTATACCCACTAACCTACCAGACTCGTCCCGTAAGAACTGGCTCTTCCTTCCTTCCTGACGTCAGCAGCTAGTCTGGTCTCCTCCTTCTTCTTCTTGAAGAAGAAGAAGAAGGTATTTTAGGGTATGGGGCCGAGTTGGGTCCAGCGACCAAAATAGAACGCGCGTCACCGAGATTCTCGAGGTGAATGATTTTGCGTTCAGCAAGCGTTCAAGACCGACGTGATTTGAATGTTAGGATGATATTACCTTACGTTTTTGGCCGGCGTACATATAACGAGTATATTTCATTGTTGTTTCCTGACACGACCCCACTCGTACTGTCTATTCCTGTATCCAAAAAGAAGTTACTACTGGATGAACAGGATTGGTGCTCCAGTCAGTCCTTCTGAGCCAGAGCTGGACCTAACTAAATTTTTCGCGAGACGCAAGGCAAGTGTGCTACTACAAGCTGAACTAAGAATAGGAGGGCTAGGAACAGCGATCTAAGACTAGGAGGACTAGGAACGGTGAACTAGACTAGGAGGGCTAGGAACGGTGATCTAAGACATGGAGGGCTAGGAACGGTGAACTAGACTAGGAGGGCTAGGAACGGTGATCTAAGACATGGAGGGCTAGGAACGGTGAACTAGACTAGGAGTGTTAGGAACTGTGCTTAAGCTCTAATGAAACTGTTATAAACTGATATAGGACAGCTCTTCTGCATCCTGACTCTAAAAATAGTTACTGAGCTGATGTGACGTTGAATCTAATTCAAAATGTAATAAAGTTGATTTCATTTCAGCCAGCACTTAATCAAAACCTTCCTATGGTCGGTTGACTTAAAAAAAAACACCAGTAATTAACTCTTTCACCACTATTCCTTCTCCAGAGTTTATCTTATTATTTGCCCCTTCTACTTTTTTCCCCTCCTTCCGGGAGCCCTGTTGGTTAATATGGCCTGATTGACTTCTACCACAGTGTTTTGCACTCTTACACCCTTGGACTTGTCTTCCAGTTTCAGCCGTAAGAGGCGGAGGCGTTGCGCTTCTAGGCGGGGCGAGTTGGGCTTTGATTTGGGTACCAAGAAGGGTGGAAGCTGAGGCGTGTCTCTGTTGTTGCTGTAGGAGGCTCTGGGGGGCGTGTCTGTTGTAAATGATCATTAATAGATTAACATTGTAAATGTGTGGCCACGTCTGTGGTAGAAAATAATAATAATAATAAAAGTCCTTCACAATTCTCCTTCCTTCGCGTGGCCCATTACAGAGATAACTCAGTCATCCCTCATCTGACGTTTTCTCTAATCCGTAACTGCTAATATACTGAATAATATCAACAAATCTGGAAAAACTTCTACGAGTGTGCTGTACTCACCTAATTGTGCTTGCGGGGGTTGAGCTTTGGCTCTTTGGTCCCGCCTCCCACGCTGTGTATTTAACTCCCGCGCTCCTCGCTAGGACGTCATCCACTCCACGGTACTTACTGAGCTCATCCACCATTTAGATTCTGGTACCTGTTGGTCATCCAGACACCTGCGTACAGTTGGGTTCGTTCTCGACACGCAATCCAGAATTCCGGGTTCGAATCTCGGGCGGGACAGAAAGGGTTGGGCACATTTGCCTAATGCCGCTGTTTACCTAGCAGTAAGTAGGTACTCAGGAGTTAGTCAGCCTGTTGAGGGGGTTGCATATCCTGGGCGGGGTCTGTAATTCGGCCTTGGGGAGGGGGAAGGGGGAGGGGGGGTGGGGGGAGGGGGGAGGGGGAGGAGGGAGGGGGGGGACCTCGATAAAAGCCATAACGTGTATAAATACACTCTGGCTTCCTGTCCCCCGGCACAATGAAATGAATTATTATCTATCATCCGATACCCCACACCCGAAAATGAGACCTTTGTCATTTGGCCACCGGCCGGGGGGGGGGTGGCTGAGTAGACAGCACGCTGGTCACGTAATCCTGTGGTCCGGGGTTCGATTCCCGGCGCCGGCGAGAAACAGTGGGCAGAGTTTCTTTCACCCTGATGCGGCTGTTACCTAGCAGTAAATGGATACCTGTGAGTTAGACAGCTGTTACGGGCTGCTTCCTGGGTGTGAGAGTGAAAAAAAATAGTTAGTATCAGTTGATTGATTGACAGTTGAGAGGCTGGCCGAAAGAGCAGAGCTCAACCCCCGCAAGCACAACTAGGTGAATATAACTAGGTGAATACACACTCACGACACGACTTAACCCCCCCCCCCGAGAGCCGATCGGCCGAGCGGACAGTACGCTGGACTTGTGATCCTGTGGTCCTGGGTTCGATCCCAGGCGCCGGCGAGAAACAATGGGCAGAGTTTCTTTCACCCTATGCCCCTATTACCTAGCAGTAAAATAGGTACCTGGGTGTTAGTCAGCTGTCACGGGCTGTTTCCTGGGGGTGGAGGCCTGGTCGAGGACCGGGCCGCGGGGACACTAAAAAAAGCCCCGAAATCATCTCAAGATAACTCAAGAAGAAGAAGATAACTCCCCCCCCCCTACAGGTCTCCCACAAGGTGCCCATACAAGCCGAGCTTTACCATGTCGCAGCTCAGTCGATTAAGACAGCGTCTGGGATCATCTCGGACGTAGGTTCGAATCCTCATCACGGCCCCTTGTGGATTTATTCAGCCGAGCCCTTCTACAAGGGTGAGGCCGCCCTTATCTTCGGGTAAACCCTTCTTTGTACGCGACGACTGAGCGAAACAACCCCCCCCCCCCCCCTCTTATTCATCTCCACCAGCGTACCATATATTAAATTTAAATTTTAAATTTTGCCCCGAGGGGCGAGTTTATTGGGCAGCGCCACTCTTGTGAGTGGACACACCGCCATAGCAGCATGTACAACACTCCCCAATAGGAAGAAAACCCGCTGGGTTGTTCATCCTGTCATTTGTACCATATATTGTCCTCGGGGCAAATGACATTGTTCGCCCTATCGCCCAGGGAGGTAACAACCCCACGCTCCCGCCCTCAGCACAGCTAAATTATAACCCAACTGGTTACACCCAGGCTAATCAGTGAGGCATAATGACCTCTTTTACCTGTAGTCACTAATTGATAGCCACCCCTCATCCGAGTACAGAATCACTAATTGATAGCCACCCCTCATCCGAGTACAGAATCACTAATTGATAGCCACCCATCATTCGAGTACAGAATCACTAATTGATAGCCACCCCTCATCCGAGTACAGAATCACTAATTGATAGCCACCCCTCATCCGAGTACAGAATCACTAATTGATAGCCACCCATCATCCGAGTACAGAATCACTAATTGATAGCCACCCCTCATCCGAGTACAGAATCACTAATTGATAGCCACCCCTCATCCGAGTACAGAATCACTAATTGATAGCCACCCCTCATCCGAGTACAGAATCACTAATTGATAGCCACCCCTCATCCGAGTACAGAATCACTAATTGATAGCCACCCCTCATCCGAGTACAGAATCACTAATTGATAGCCACCCCTCATCCGAGTACAGAATCACTAATTGATAGCCACCCCTCATCCGAGTACAGAATCACTAATTGATAGCCACCCCTCATCCGAGTACAGAATCACTAATTGATAGCCACCCCTCATCCGAGTACAGAATCACTAATTGATAGCCACCCCTCATCCGAGTACAGAATCACTAATTGATAGCCACCCCTCATCCGAGTACAGAATCACTAATTGATAGCCACCCCTCATCCGAGTACAGAATCACTAATTGATAGCCACCCCTCATCCGAGTACAGAATCACTAATTGATAGCCACCCCTCATCCGAGTACAGAATCACTAATTGATAGCCACCCCTCATCCGAGTACAGAATCACTAATTGATAGCCACCCCTCATCCGAGTACAGAATCACTAATTGATAGCCACCCCTCATCCGAGTACAGAATCCAGCACATAAATGGTCGTTATGATGACTGTGGAGTGGTGCGTGTGTTCTTAGAGCACGAGGAACGTCTTGTGTCACATGTAATGATCCCTTGGCTTGTGTAATGTGGGGGTTGGCGGGAGGAAACAAAGGGATCTTGAAGGAGTCCCTTGACTAAACATACTTTTGTTGCCAAGTTGACATGCCATATGGCCAGCGAGCAGCCTCCCTGGCGTCCCCATAGCTTGTGCCGTGAGCATGCTGTTGCCATAACCTCCGGCTCCACCACAACGCTTAGCAATTAAACCTTTTGTGGCAATAAAAAACAAAATCTGTCTAGAATTGTTGTACTTGCAACAGATGCAAATGAAATAAAAGACGGTGGGACCAGAAGCACAATTAATATGTGGAGCCTCGCTGCTGGTAAACTGAGACTCGTGGGATCTCCCTGTGATGCCCTTCGTGTAGGGGTGAAAGTTATAGAGATGTGAGGAGGGTCGAGGTAGGGAAGGGAATCTCGGCAGCTGCTGATCAACTTCATTCTAATTTTTTTCCCTCATGGAATGTAGGAACGACGGCCCGTTTTGTTCCAGCGAAGCTTGGCGACCGACAGCATCGCCTGCACGGCATGAACGAGAAAATTAATTTTGAATGATAACACAAGGGGAAGGGAAGTTTCAGGAGAAAGCGTCAGGCCATCACGACTATATAGCACTGGGAAGGGGTCAGGATAAGGATTTGGGGTGGGACGGAGGGGAAGGAATGGTGCCCAGCCACTTAGAGGGTCGAGGATTGAACGCCGACCTGCATGAAGTCGCCTCGTTAAGTAATTAAGACTGTTCATCGCATAACAACTCCATCGTTGAGTGATTTTATTAACGACATCGCGTACCAGCAACGATCTCATCTATAACCAGGAGCCTTCGTGCCCGTCTATGGGAGCTTAGTAACGTCCAGCATATGGAGGGCGATACCCTATAATAATGAGGTAATTCCTATACTCCCGTACGGTGGTTCTGGAGTCGGTTCTGCCCTCAGGTGTCTTACGACCTGTGCAGGGTACGTGTTCCGAGGGGCTGTTTGAGGTCCCCCCATAGATACCTGGGGGGGGGGTATGGGGAGAGAGCAGCAGTTAACACCAACAAACTATTTGGATCACAATGTGAGAAATGTTTATGGGTGAAAATTGATTGATTGATTTTTTTAGCGAGGCGTTGATAATTACTTAACGAGGCATTGATACTTTCTTAGCGAAGCGTTGATAATTACTTAGCGAGCCGTTGATAATTACTTAACGAGGCGTTGATACTTAGCGAAACGTTACATTAAAAAAAAAAAATGAATTCGTGGGTTCTTGTTGATAAACAAAGTCTGGCATCCAAACACAAGTGAAGGTGTTAAAATTAAGCAATTTTGGAGAGAACATTGACTAGCAGATGACCTATTCTCGATTGTTAGCATTCTAACAAAAGTGCCAGAAATGTTAGACAATTGTCCCAATGTAAAACACCAGGGGCTGTAAGATTAGCGAAGGCAGTCTTACAAGATGTATAAATGTCTCGCATAGTTTATTGCTTAGGCGTGGAGGCTTACAGCCCGTCCCCATAAACAAAGCCCGGTTCGTTAATCCAGCCGCCAAACCCCTCGTTTATGAGTGAGCAACGGTTCACACACGACTCGACTGACGAAGTTCAAATATTCGAACTTCGCTAACGACCTCTGTTCGAACCCCAACGCTGTAGATACCTCTCCCACGTTCTTCAAATACAAATAATCGCCAATTGAACCTAACCTAACCTATGCCAATCATAATATTATTAATATATTAAATTTATATGTTAACTTATATACGAGAACAAACAAATCTTAATACACAATGTTAAAATTGATGAAATGCATCTGGGGGAGGATATAATTCCCATAATTATGTTACTCATCCTAATTATACATATATAATGTATTTAGGATGATTAACATAATTATAGGAATTATAACCGTGCCTCGCTAACTGGATAAGATTCAATGATAGGAAGACAACGTACTAACTCGAGTTAGAGGAGTGAGTCGACAAATGGCTACTAGACATCAGTCCCTGCAACGGCAAGGTAATTGTCAAAACAAGGGGAAGATATCCTGCCAGCTGAAAGGAAAAGATTCCCTTCTAGAATGACAAAGAAAATGGTCCGAGCGAATATTCGAATTGAATGTAAAGATTGAAGCACATGCAAGCAAGAGCAACAATCGTGGCACATGCAAAGCTATCAAAAAATATCATCTATCTTGCATAAATCGGAATAGAGAGTCGTTCATAATACATCATGGCACATACGTCAGACCAGTGCTGAAATATGCAGCGTGAACCATGGAAAGTTTGCGACGTGGAGCGCCAATCAAATGGAATAAATGGGTTTACCAAGAGCCGGATACCTAAAAAAAAATTAAGCGTGCTAGACTGCTGTGAGAACGCCACGCATGGTCAGCCTTGACAAGTATATATATATATATATATATGTCGTACCTAGTAGCCAGAACGCACTTCTCAGCCTACTATTCAAGGCTCGATTTGCCTAATAAGCCAAGTTTTCATGAATTAATTGTTTTTCGGCAACCTAACCTACCTAACCTAACCTAACCTAACTTTTTCCGCTACCTAACCTAACCTAACCTATAAAGATAGGTTAGGTTAGGTTAGGTAGGGCTGGTTAGGTTCGGTCATATATCTACGTTAATTTTAACTCTAATAAAAAAAAATTGACCTCATACATAATGAAATGGTTAGGTTTATCATTTCATAAGAAAAAAATTTGAGAAAATATATTATTTCAGGAAAACTTGGCTTATTAGGCAAATCGGGCCTTGAATAGTAGGCCGAAAAGTGCGTTCTGGCTACTAGGTACGACATATATATATATATATATATATATATATATATATATATATATATATATATATATATATATATATATATATATATATATATATATATATATATATATATATGGAGACATGTAACTGAGAATTAAAATAGACTTGAACAACGTGGGCACAAAACGAAAGGCCAACACGCGTCAAATGAACACTTTTAAAAGATACTGAACATAACTGAGGATTGTGCCATGTTCTACATTTGGATAATATCTATCTGGAGGTTATCTGGAGATGATTTCGGGGCTTTTTTTAGTGTCCCCGCGGCCCGGTCCTCGACCAGGCCTCCACCCCCAGGAAGCAGCCCGTGACAGCTGACTAACACCCAGGTACCTATTTACTGCTAGGTAACAGGACTACATCAGACATTCGTTTTAGTATTCACTTTGCGACTGCTAATAATATTTCTCTATTACTGTCTGCTACAGGCTGTTTTTTCAAGCTTGTCAACCGTATCATACTTTGTGATGTGAACATACAATAGTATCCATAGGATTATCTTAATCCAGTTTGTTTAATAACTAAAACAATAAACAAAAAGTAATAATAAGCGAGTGATATTTGAATTAGTGTTACAACAACGCATATTTATTCATGAACCGATTATGTGCCTCTGTAACCCTTTGCACCACCTCCCACGGGATGGGTATGGGGTGCATAATAAAGAAGTGCATTCTGAGTCGTAGTACTAGCAGAGTACTACTGCCTTTGGCTTTTAAAAATTCAATGTCAAGTTATGCACTAGCAAATTCAGTTTGAGTCGCAGTAGGCCATTCATTAATACGCTTCAGTGCCATACAAGCAACAACAGATTGCTAAAATATAGTTCATACTCACTCGGAACATTACGTCTACCGAGGTCATAGACGTCGTTATCCATACCGTAAGCACTTCCAGTGATTTATCAAAGCGACGGATAGGTTCCAGTTCGCCAACGGATTAACTGATTGGTCATGAATTGAATCGGGTTTATACCAAATATTTTGATGAAGTTCCCCACCTTATAAAACGCAAGATTCGTAGGCAAATTCCCCTTTCCTCTCACATAAGCAAGTCTGCCTCCCAGTACATGGTTTGATTAGTCGTGTTAAACACAGTCCGTTATCTCGAGTATGGATAAATTGTCACCATCTCGTTATTAATGAGGCTTTTGAGTCTCATTGAGTCTCATACCGTCTCCCAACAAGAGAGAGAGAGAGAGAGAGAGAGAGAGAGAGAGAGAGAGAGAGAGAGAGAGAGAGAGAGAGAGAGAGAGAGAGAGAGAGAGAGAGAGAGAGAGAGAGAGAGAGACAGACAGACAGACAGAGACAGAGACAGAGACAGAGACAGACAGAGACAGAGACAGAGAGAGAGAGAGAGAGAGAGAGAGAGAGAGAGAGAGAGAGAGAGAGAGAGAGAGAGAGAGAGAGAGAGAGAGAGAGAGAGAGAGAGAGAGACAGAGAGAGAGAGAGAGAGAGAGAGAGAGAGAGAGAGAGAGAGAGAGAGAGAGAGAGAGAGAGAGAGAGAGAGAGAGAAAGAGAGAGAGAGAGAGAGAGAGAGAGAGAGAGAGAGAGAGAGAGAGAGAGAGAGAGAGAGAGAGAGAGAGAGAGAGAGAGAGAGAGAGAGAGAGAGCTAGCCAGCCAGATAATGATGATTATCCAAACGTCACAAACACACGTGGTGTCTCTCCACTGTAACGCCTCCTGTAACAGTCTTGAGGCCATCTCCCCCGTGCGGCGCCTCCTCCCTAATTAATGACGATTATAGATGCTAGCTGCGGACAGAACGAGGAGGTCATTAAGACGGGGAAGGAGGGCCAGAGAAACACCAGAGCCAGCATTTAGATTCCTCTGGCTGTGGTACCCAATTACGCATGGCAAGATTACGCCACATCGCGGTAGATATTCGCTGGTTATAATGGAAAGAAGTGTCTTGTGAAGGTGTGGGGGCCGTGATGGCGGGGCTGACTCACCGTAGCCACTCCAGGACGTAGCTGCTACTGGGATTAGGACATCATTCACTACCAGTTTGAGCATCGACAAAACGGTAGTCTGATATTATTGTTCCTTGTTATAGAGACCTGCACCAGGATCATCTATTTCACTACCTAATCGGTAGAAATTTTTGACACCTTAAGACAGTGCTTTAGGCAAATCAAATGACAAAAAAAACTTTGTTTTGGAGCTGCTCTTGGTACATTTAACAATTAAAGTTTATTAAATACTGACAACACTGTAGTTCCGGACAGTCTCAATTGCACAAGGACTAATACCTTGAATTTTTGCTCTGTGTGTATATAAATGTGTTATTTATTGATATCCTTATAATCCAACAATGTTTGCCAATGGTGGCTACTGATCACGTGGCCCTGTGTGACCAACCATCTTGAGAGATGGTGATTGTTTACCATCTTGACACTATGTAACCCTTCACAGGGCTGCTGCTCAAATTCAGATGCACCTAAATATGTTAACAACAAATATATATTTACCCGGAATGTATACGGCCAACGATGAACGTAATTCAACCGAACTAAGAACGGCTGAAGAGGGTCTCCGTATAGAAGATATTACCTGTAAGCGGTTTAACCGCGAAATACTTGAAATTCTAGGTCCAGGCCAATACCTGATTGAAATTGAAAATTTAAATTGAAATAAGTTTATTGAGGTAAAATACACACAAAGGGATGAGGTAGCTCAAGCTATTCTCACCCCGTTCAGTACATCGTGTTAATACATACATAGACACACATCACAAGCAATAAACATATTACCAAACATTCTGAGAGATAAACAAATACATTTCCTCCTTTACCTGATCGGGCCAGACAGGCTATCAAACCTGGAGATGCGAAATACGAGAGGTCACCATGAGAGAGGTGACGAGTAGATTGTATATAATGCGAACCCCTCACTTTAAACGACCTTGCAACAATTCACAGTGGTGCTGGATATCTGTCGGTTGCACGGTAAACTAACAAAAAAAATTATATATTATTGCGTTCCACGTTTTCCCTAGAATCTTATCAAGTTTCTTAATTGTGGCTACGTGCACTTCTTCACTAAGATCTCTTGCATAATCAGGAGCAAAGGTTTCCGATTCGTGAGCAAAGGTTTCTGTTAGCAGCGCGTCAATGCAATCTCCTTTAACACTTGCGTAAAGAAACAGGAAGCATTTTCATAGGCTGATGTACACATGTGAATTTACACGATATTAAATGTTACTAATTGTCTATGATTAGTGTATGTTTGTGGTGGAGGCAGTGAAGACCACAGTGTTGGTGGTAAATAGGTTTGATGGCGTCGTGTGAAGGATAGGTGAAATTGTTTATGTAATAATCTAAGCTGAGGTCTGATAAAGACCTTTTGTGCCCTCTGTAAAGCTTTTTTGCGCTACCGCTCACAGGATGAGTATGGGGTGCACAATAAACTAGCCGCCTCCGGCGGCAACAATCAATCAAAAACCATTGAGGACCTCCCCGACGATGGTGATAATAAATGGTATTGATGATAAGCACAATGTTGCTATTGATACCAGAGATCATACTGAGAATGAACCAATTTAATACACTAAAATCTTATCTTTCTGTTATATAAAACTAAGACGTCCTAACATAAAAAAATAAATTCACGAAGTTCAACACACCGTAATGAAACTGGCATTGAAAAAGGAGACGACAAAGCGAGAAAATGCCTTTTCTCTCATTAATCTATATGGTATTAAGCCATCCAACTCCATGTTCTCCCCCACTGATTGATCTCCCCCTCCGCACACCAGAAGGCCTCACTGGATAACACCGGCGTCAACTGGGCGGGGTTGAGCACCTCACACACACACACACACACACGGACGGTGATGCAGGCTGAGGCAGGGTCCTGGTGGCGCGATGTTGACACCTTGGCCTGTTATGCATGACGCTACCCCCACCACTCGGCGTACTGACCGCCGCCACTCCGGCTACAACCGACTGGATCCGGCTGGTGTAGGCTATTGATGGACCGGATCCGGCTGGTGTAGGCTACTGGTGGACTGGATCCGGCTGGTGTAGGCTACTGGTGGACTGGATCTGGTTGATGTAGGCTACTGGTGGACTGGATCCGGCTGGTGCAGGCTACTGGTGGACTGGATCCGGCTGGTGTAGGCTACTGGTGGACTGGATCTGGCTGGTGTAGGCTACTGGTGGACCGGATCCGGCTGGTGTAGGCTATTGATGGACCGGATCCCGCTGGTGTAGGCTACTGATGGACTGGATCTGGCTGGTGTAGGCTACTGATGGACTGGATCTGGCTGGTGTAGGCTACTGATGGACTGGATCTGGCTGGTGTAGGCTACTGATGGACTGGATCTGGCTGGTGTAGGCTACTGAAGGACTGGATCTGGTTGGTGTAGGCTACTGAAGGACTGGATCTGGCTGGTGTAGGCTACTGATGGACTGGATCTGGCTGGTGTAGGCTACTGATGGACTGGATCTGGCTGGTGTAGGCTACTGATGGACTGGATCTGGCTGGTATAGGCTACTGAAGGACTGGATCTGGCTGGTATAGGCTACTGAAGGACTGGATCTGGCTGGTGTAGGCTACTGATGGACTGGATCTGGCTGGTGTAGGCTACTGAAGGACTGGATCTGGTTGGTGTAGGCTACTGAAGGACTGGATCTGGCTGGTGTAGGCTACTGATGGACTGGATCTGGCTGGTGTAGGCTACTGATGGACTGGATCTGGCTGGTGTAGGCTACTGATGGACTGGATCTGGCTGGTATAGGCTACTGAAGGACTGGATCTGGCTGGTGTAGGCTACTGAAGGACTGGATCTGGCTGGTGTAGGGTACTGATAGACTGGATCTGGCTGGTATAGGCTACTGAAGGACTGGATCTGGCTGGTGTAGGCTACTGAAGGACTGGATCTGGCTGGTATAGGCTACTGATGGACTGGATCTGGCTGGTGTAGGCTACTGAAGGACTGGATCTGGCTGGTATAGGCTACTGAAGGACTGGATCTGGCTGGTGTAGGCTACTGATAGACTGGATCTGGCTGGTATAGGCTACTGAAGGACTGGATCTGGCTGGTGTAGGCTACTGATGGACTGGATCTGGCTGGTATAGGCTACTGAAGGACTGGATCTGGCTGGTGTAGGCTACTGATAGACTGGAATTCGCTGGTGCTCAAGCTAGGTACATGACCATGACTACGAGAAACGATAATGGTAGATGGTATTTCTCCTAAGAGTAGACTAAAGCCTCCTCTTCTTGGTGCTTTTTCTACATCGTCGTCTGCACTTTACACCTGACTATCCTTGGACTGTTACTTGCTTAGCTAAATGAACTGTGGGAGTTCAGATTCTGAACCTCATTTCCACCACCACCGGGAGAGGTGTAGGGGGGGGGGCCACCACCGCCTGCGGGATGGGTATACGGTGCATAATGACTGAAATGGGAGAAAGTAATGGCCGTACCCCATGCTACAATGCCACCAGAGACGACCTGACTCTCAGCCATTTATGCCCCCTTCCCTCCCTGGTCGACGACCGGGCCGCGGGGACGCTAAGCCCCGGAAGCACCTCAAGGTAACTTTACCCCCCCCCCCACCATGCAGGACACTTTAGCAGGGCCTGTTGTAAACCATGGAGTCAAATTCCTGACAGCAGGTGGAAGTACGTTTATAGATTTTCCCAATCCCGAAAGGCGAGGCATGTGTACAACTCTTATACCCATTCGTTACGAGAGAAAATTCGAACACTTACATTATTAGATGTTTCGGACACTAAACAAGAGCAATTACACTCTGGGGTATATATTCTAATTGACAGGATCTGCAAGTTCAAGTTCAAGTTCAAGTATGTTTATTGAGATAAGCAATAAATACATCTCAAAGGGATAGAGTAGCTTAGGATCTATTACAGCGCTCATCACCCAACAGGAGGGGAGTATGCTGTGCGACACAGGTAGCCTCCCTCACTATACGTTAGCATCGGTAGGAGCCAGTTTCAGGAGCCCCACACTGTGGCTCGCACGACGCAGTAGTACTAATTATTAGTAAATCTCTCACGCTGTAAAATAATTAGGGACCCATCCGGGCGTTTCCATTTGGATAAGTCCAAAGTAGCACAAATAAAGAGTCCAACTACAAGAATTTATTTACTAAATACGCCATTGTATTTTCAGAATGAGAGCAATGCGCGTGGCGTGCAGTCCTCTTTATGAATTGAATGAATTTGTAGTCTTACAACTAACGGTAGTTTTAACACTACTTTTGAATACGTTTCCATCCTCCAAGCCCTCTATTATAGGATAGAAGATCGTGATATCCTCCCTCCATCATTCTGTCCGGGGCAGGCATAATTATAGACGACCAATTGAAATTGAAATTGAAATAAGCTTATTGAGGTCAAATACACACACAAAGGGATGAGATAGCTCAAGCTATTCTCACCCCCGTTAGACGTCTAATCGTTTCATCAATTAGACGAGCCATCAACGCCTCCTGTTTCTTTTACTACCAACTATTAAAGTTATCCAATCGTCCCCTGTGGCACAAGATCCCTTTAACAGATTGATATAGTAGACGGTTTGACCTATAGTGTTTACTCCAATAGCCCCCCCTCTGCCCCATGCTTCCCTCCCCTCATTCCTCTGGGTTGCGGTGTACCCCATACTACTGACTAGCCACAGGGGAAGGGAGGACACTGGAACACACATCCCCGGAGGTATTTACACCCCTTGCGACCACCTTTCTTTCTGAGACTTCTGCCTTCACTCTGAGACCTCTACCTTCACTCTGAGACCTCTATCTTCACTCTGAGACCTCTACCTTCACTCTGAGACCTCTACCTTCACTCTGAGACCTCTGCCTTTACTCTGAGACCTCTGCCTTCACTCTGAGACCTCTGCCTTCACTCTGAGACCTCTATCTTTACTCTGAGACCTCTACCGTCACTCTGAGACCTCTACCGTCACTCTGAGACCTCTACCTGCACTCTGAGACCTCTACCTTCACTCTGAGACCTCTACCTTCACTCTGAGACCTTTACCTTCACTCTGAGACCTCTGCCTTCACTCTGAGACCTCTATCTTTATTCTGAGACTTCTACCTTCACTCTGAGACCTCTGCCTTCACTCTGAGACCTCTGCCTTCACTCTGAGACCTCTGCCTTCACTCTGAGACCTCTGCCTTCACTCTGAGACCTCTGCCTTCACTCTGAGACCTCTGTCTTCACTCTGAGACCTCTGCCTTCACTCTGAGACCTCTGCCTTCACTCTGAGACCTCTGCCTTCACTCTGAGACCTCTACCTTCACTCTGAGACCTCTACCTTCACTCTGAGACCTCTACCTTCACTCTGAGACCTCTACCTTCACTCTGAGACCTCTACCTTCACTCTGAGACCTCTACCTTCACTCTGAGACCTCTACCGTCACTCTGAGACCTCTACCTGCACTCTGAGACCTCTACCTGCACTCTGAGACCTCCATCTTCACTATAAACCTTTATTACCTGTCAATGTGTAGGTGTTTTACTCTGGTTCTTAGCTATCTGTGCTTGCGGGGGGAGAGAGAGCTGCAGCTCCTGTATCCAGCTTTCTGGGGGTTTGTTATCTTATCCATCATTCCAAGTCAACTTGCAATAAGTTAATTCTTAATAACTAATTGCCATTTTTTATATTAGTTTAAAACTATGAAGCTGCAACACGTTTTCTTGGTTAGTTATTATTATTTTTGATAATATATATATATATATATATATATATATATATATATATATATATATATATATATATATATATATATATATATATAATAGGTCATCGAGACATGACTACTCTTGACTCGTCTCAGCTGAGTGAGTGAGTGAGAGCGTGCGAGCGTGTGTATATGGATATGCACATGTGTGAGTGTGTCTCTGTTGTTAGTTAAATTATGAATGGTTCCGAATACCCACCCTCGCTCTGCGTGGAGTGTCTGCACGGACACACACACACACACACACACACACACACACACACACACACACACACACACACACACACACACACACACACACACACACACACACGTGGGTTACCAAGGGGGAAGGATGGTGAGCACCCCCATAGGTTTGTATCTCTAGTAGGGGTCAGGTTGGTATCCCTGCTCTCTCCGGTTAATGTGGTACAGGCAGCCTTCAGGTGTCTGGATAACGAGCATCTTAAACACCCGTCCTCTTTACGGACCCACTTGCTGAACATTACAGTTCAATATTGAACAGCAACAGGTGTTCAAGAAGGGGAAGATGTAGCTTCAGGTAACTTAGAAGTAGATATAGTAGCACTACTAAATCTTAGAGCAGCACTACAAGATGTAGCTTGTAGTGCAAGCTCGTTAAAACTACTTGCAAGGGTCAGGCATTGAACGCCAACCCCGCAAGGAACAAGACCGTCGCTCTACCGTCTGGTACAAGTGGTTGGGCCTCTTTCCGAGGAATATTATCGTCGTTGATCAAGTCCATCAGAGATCACACAACTGGCTAACCGAAGAATTGTTCTCGTTGGATGTTGTTTAAGATTCGCTACTTGGAACAAAAAGTTCCAAGCAGCACGGACTATGGTGAGCCCGTAATGTCGTGGGAGTGTCAGCTGGTGTAACGGACGTTTGTATTCTGGCTCCTTCAAGCTGCTTTTCCTGGTTGAGTTTGTTGTTTATCGTACTTGATGACTTTATTCCGCTGATATCGTACACACGAAGTGTTTAGGCTATCGTACACGAGATGCGTAATGATACGTTAGACGTCAGACTATCGTATACATGATAGCGTCTTACCATAAACGAGACGTCATTTTATCTTACAGCTCTCAGTCTGTATTTCCTAAGGCGCCAGTTTATGGTATACGAGACGTGAGGTTATCGTACCCAAGACGCCATATTGTCGTACATATAAATAGATCACAAAAAAAAGAAGCATTCTAGCACATACAAAATTACTTCAATGAAAGGAACGATTTATGTCTTGATTTACAAGTACAAAGGTTTTTGTTATCACAATTAGTGTGTAAAAATCGTAAGTCTATATTACCACAGTAGCTACACATTAACGTTAATAAATGATGAATAGGCGGGCGAAGGTACCCAGTGGGCATAGTACCCAGGGGGCATAGTACCCAGGGGGCATAATACCCAAGAGTTACGTTGAATCGATGTTATCAACATTGGATATGGTGCCAACTGGGAGAAGTTTATCATAGCTACTAAACTAATATTTATATGCTGGATGGTCAAGCTGTCGTCCCTCGAGGGGCAAAGCTATCGTCCCTGGAGGGGACAAGCTATCGTATCTCGATAGCTTGAGACGAAATCCGAAGGGCCCCTCGTCCCTCGAGGAGCCAAGATATCGTCCCTCGAGAGGGCTAGATAGCTCACCCCGACAACAACCGTATCGTCTACCCATCCGAACAAAACCGAGCCTTGAATGCCAATTTCAAGTTCAACCAAAATACACTGAACGGTTAACCTGTGGTGGGTTGTAACGAGGGACACAAAGAGGGCAGGAAGCGGCGGGGGCTTTAACCTAGCGTCACCTGAGTGTGAACCGCGCCTCTCTAACTTGTTGCTACCAATCACGAAGTTATCCTAACATCCTCCCTCCCCCTTCCTCTCTCCATATACATACCTCCAGCCTCTCCTCCCTACGGGAAGGCTGGACACATTCCTCATTCACTATAAATAGCGCCAGGCGGGCCGGGTACACACAGTGGGCCGGCCGCCGTTGGTAACAAAAGGCCTTGTCCCCATTGGCTTATTCCTGTACTCCCTCTGCCAATGGTCGCAAAGTTAGGTCCTTGAAGTTAACACTGTTTAATATACCGTTAACTCGACCCATAACGGCTGCAATTGGGCTTTTATCGTCGTATGTCTTGACGATAATGCTATCAAAAGGTGTCTTTTTTATAGGTGCAAATAAGAATGGATAGTTTTACTATGAATTCTAGCAAAACAGGTTGTACACGTATGCGAAATCACACACTGAACACCTTGCGCCCTGGCAAAGTCGTCAGTTCTTTCCGTTCGAATTCATAAAGATTCGTTCAAACGGATGATGGAGCAGCATTATTTTCTACACGAAAAAAGTGGGCAGACAGCGATGTCTGATGCTTTGGCAGATGGTAAATAGACTAAGGGTACGGCAGCCTTGGTAAGGTTGTCGACACTTTCTCACATACCAACAGGTTTTGGCGGGAAAGAGCTTCGGCTGCTAATTGGTCGGTTGTGGATGCATCGACGAAGGTGATTGGTTAGCTAGTGCTCAAGTTCTTTCCGATTGGTTCGCGGAGAGGAGTAAGCGTAATATCCGGCATAGTAACAGACCACGTGATTTTATTTTGTGGTGTGCTGAGTTGCAGGAATCCGTTGTCCCTGAGTGATTAAAGAAGAGTGAATGCGCCGCTGTCATTGGTCGCCGGGATGTTGAGACATGCTTGCGCGGGCCAGGAGGCGTCCGTCTGGTCGGGGGCCACTCACTCGCCGTGTCATTGACGTCACAGTTTTTATGGATGATCATGGTTTGGGTTTTTTTTTCTTTCTAGTGTGTGAGTGTTTTTATCCAGCTGCGGTGGTGCGTCTCGGACGGCCGTGGTTATCGTTTATCCAACAAAGAAGATGGCAAGTGGTGCGTGGGAGACGCCCCTGGGCACCGAGCCTTGAGGACCTATACCTTCCCACGACTCTGCACGACCTCTGGCCAGCGGTGATTATGGCCGTCCTCGGTGAGAATCTCTAAACGCCCCGCAATGGTGAGTGTCCGCGGCCGTAAACTCGCGGAAAAAATGCAGTTTTGCCCCCTCAAGGCCGCTGGTAAGAGACGAGATGACCCGCGGATCCTTCACTTGAGATTCGCCGCCAGCCTGCAGGGAAGTCCCCTGTCCAGCGAGGGGCAGACGTTCATGTCAATACCTGGTACCTGATCGAGGTACCTCGAGGGGGTACACGACCAACAGTGTACTAAACAAAGCAATTCCCTCCAATTTATTAACACAAAAACTGTAGACTTCTGTGGTAGTAATTCATTAATTGGGAAATTAAATTATCGTCTCGCCTTGTCGGATTCCATCTGGTGGAGCGTAGACACACCTATCCAGCTGCTGATCATGGAGGAAGGTAGTCCCCTCTATCCTCTACCCCCACGTAGGAAAAGATTTTGAGTGTATGGCTGTTTTGAGTCCCTCGACGCAGGTTCGGGTGGGGCTTTGTTTTTGCGTCGTGGTGCAGTGACCTTGCCTCTCATTGAGAGGCTGGCGGTGGGGGTCGACTGCTTGGACAGTACTGCTTCTTTTTGCTTTCCTGCCACGGATGCTCATCTGCAATTGGTCTCGTCTAATCCTCGAGGGGCTCTGGGCATGGGCCTGGTGTAACTAGGATTCAGGAAGGATCGTCAGGCGTCTTTGTTCGTCTCAGGACTAAGACGTCCCAGTCGTTGAACTTTCATCTCGTAGCCTCTACCCAGACAAAAAAAAAGCATTCTAGCAAATATTCCCAGGTGACTTTGCATCTCCTGAAGTCACGTTCAGTATTAGGCTATCCATGAGTTGTGTACGGATGGTATGGCTGTCTGTGGCCAGTTCTCACTCGGCCGTCTGTGGCCAGTTCTCACTCGGCTGTCTGTGGCCAGTTCTCACTCGGCCGTCTGTGACCAGTTCTCACTCGGCCGTCTGTGGCCAGTTCTCACTCGGCCGTCTGTGGCCAGTTCTCACTCGGCCGTCTGTGGCCAGTTCTCACTCGGCCGTCTGTGGCCAGTTCTCACTCGGCCGTCTGTGGCCAGTTCTCACTCGGCCGTCTGTGGCCAGTTCTCACTCGGCCGTCTGTGGCCAGTTCTCACTCGGCCGTCTGTGGCCAGTTCTCACTCGGCCGTCTGTGGCCAGTTCTCACTCGGCCGTCTGTGGCCAGTTCTCACTCGGCCGTCTGTGGCCAGTTCTCACTCGGCCGTCCTTAGGACCGTAGGCACATCTAGTCAGTCAGAACAGTATGGGAACCTCTTGAAAAACTTTTGCTTTAATTCGACATGCATTAAATATATTCATTTTTTGTTTAACTATATAGTCATACTGATCTAGCTTTTAACCTTGATAAATAAATGTATTTTACCGGCTTAATTTATTCTTGCTCACGCAAAATAAAAGTTATTTTTTCAAAGACAAAAACAAAACAGAAAAATACAACTGATTACAAAAGGGAAAGAGACAGTGGTTCTCAGTCATTTGATTTCGGGTACCATTAAACAAGTCAAAAACTTGAATTATTTAAGGGTTAGAATCAGGCAGAAATAGTATAGTCAGCTTACTTCTATTGTTCTTTATTAAACTATTAAGCAGTTTATGTACAATAACGAAAATTCTTTAAAAATTACTATGAAGGTTAGTACCCAGTATTGTGAGGGGTGGGGGGAGGGGGGGTTAACTTCCCCAATATAGGGTATTGGGTAGGTGTCTAATTCAGTGTTTTGCAATGAAGAACCGAGTGGGTCGACTCAGAGGACGGGTCAGTTGCATCGTACAATATCCTGGCGAGATTCCCCCCCCTATCCTGATCCCATGGAAGTCATTGCAGTCAACTCCTTTTATAGTTTATTTACCTTCTCTGGGACCACGTCTGCTGCCCTCCGTAAGACCTTTCCCGGAAAAGCAGACCTTTCCCGTTCCTTCACCGGGAAAGGTCTGCTCCTCCAGATTTGTCGGTATGGTTCAAGTTTAACGTATTCCTGAAATCCTTCAGTATTTCACACACTTGTTATTTTCCATAAAACAACCATATATTTCTTATACCAGTTCATTGATATTCATTTTTTTTTTATGTAACTCAGTGGATCAGGTTAATTTTTGGTTTCAATATTAATGCCTTGATATTTTAAAAGTGCTGTGATTTTCTTCCATTCTCTCCCTGCTGGAATTCTGTAATCTATCTATGTCCTTTTGATTTTTCCCTTCAACGTCAAATTATAGGATGATAAGTGTTGCTCTTGCATCTGCTACCTTGCATTTCCATATTATATAACTCTGCAATATTTTATTTCTGAGTTTCTATTAACTTCGAATTCAAACTTTTGTTGGTAACCCCACTCTTTAATGTTCTCCTCTGTCTCGTTTTGGCGGAAATAAAAGATCGAGGTATATTCTGGCTTGCAGGCTGTCGCTTCTTCCATTGAAGAAGAAGAAGCATGAAGAAGCATGAAGAAGCTGCAGATGCAAGCCAGGTTTTCCATGTAACCTCTCTCTCTCTCTCTCTCTCTCTCTCTCTCTCTCTCTCTCTCTCTCTCTCTCTCTCTCCTCTGAAGACGTTCATCAGTTCCCTTTCACATTTGAAGTTCCTCATGTAGGAATTTGAGGCAAACCTCCCGACACGCAAGTTTGCTCTTGTTGGTACAGCCTCCTTGTTGCCACTTCTTGGAAGATGCTGACTCAGTTTGCTTGCTCTGAGGAGTCTCATAGTGTTGCTTCTGCTTCATTTACCATAAGATTTGTATGTTTACTTTGCGTATTAACTACGGGGCAAACTATGGGTGATCATTTGCGGCTAACAATGATTTCCACAGTTCGTACTCACCTAATTGTGCTTGCGGGGGTTGAACTTTGGCTCTTTGGTCCCGCCTCTCAACCGTCAATCAACTGGTGTACAGATTCCTGAGCCTACTGGGTTCTATCATATCTACATTTGAACCTGTGTATGGAGTCAGCCTCCATCACATCACTTCCTAATGCATTCCATTTATTAACTACTCTGACACTGAAACAATTCTTTCTAACGTCTCTATGGCTCATTTGGGCACTCAATTTTCACCTGTGTCCCCTAGTGCGTATGCCCCTTGTGTTAAAAAGTCTGTCTTTATCTACCCTATCAATTCCTCTGAGAATCTTGTATGTGGTGATCATGTCCCCTCTAACTCATCTGTCTCCCAGTGACGTGAGGTTTAATTCCCGTAGTCTCTCCTCATAACTCATACCCCTCAGTTCGGGTACTATCTGGTGGCAAACCTTTGAACCTTTTCCAGTTTAGTCTTATGCTTGACAAGATATGGACTCCATGCTGGAGCCGCATACTCCAGGATTGGTCTGAAATATGTGGTATACAAAGTTCTGAAAGATTCCTTACACAAGTTTCTAAAGGCCGTTCTTATGTTGGCCAGCCAGGCATATGCCGCTGATTTTATCCTGTTGATATAAGTTTCAGGGGACAGGTCTGGCGTGATATCAACACCCAGGTTTTTTCTCTCTCTGACTCTTGAAGTATTTCATCTCCCAAATGATACCTTGTATCTGGTCTCCTGCTCCCTACATCTATTTTCATTACATTGCATTTGCTTGGGTTAAACTCTAACAACCATTTGTTCGACCATTCCTTCAGCTTGTCCAGGTCTTTTTGAAGCCTCAAGCTATCCTCCTCTGTCTTAATCCTTCTCATAATTTTGGCGTCGTCAGCAAACACTAAGAGGAATGAGTTTATACCCTCCGGAAGATCATTTATGTATATCAGAAACAAGATAGGTCCGAGTACAGAGCCCTGTGGGACTCCACTGGTGACTTCACGCCAATCTGAGGAGCAGAATGGAGCAGTGTGTGAGTGTGTGTGTGTGTGAGTGTATGTGTGTGTGTGTGTATTGTGAGTGAGTGTGAGTGAGTGAGTGTATGTGTGTGTGTATTGTGAGTGAGTGTGAGTGAGTGTATGTGTGTGTGTATTGTGAGTGAGTGTGAGTGAGTGAGTGTGTGTGTGTGTGTGTGTGTGAGTGTATGTGTGTGTGTGTATTGTGAGTGAGTGTGAGTGAGTGAGTGTGTGTGTGTGTGTGTGTAAGAGCTCCAATCACAGAAAAGCGTGGGTAGGGGGGGGGGCCTCATCCCGTTACACACTAATTAGTTACGTGTTTACTCGTCAGTTCCCTCACTGGCTTTGATGTGCAAGATTAACGACGCCTGCCCTGACACTGGCTGCCACGGCAAGAACACGTACAAGGCCAAGGACGCCTCCATCATTGAGAGAGTGAGAGAGAGAGAGAAGATGTGTGTGTGTGTACGCGCAAGGACATTTTAAATTGGCTTAGAGGTCGTTGATTAACACGATAACACCACTGGTTCACAGCAGCTTGGGACCCTCACGTGGACGTACGGGACGTACGGACGGACGGACTCACGGACGGGTACTTAGCTACTAATAGTTATCTATCAGTATCAACAGGGGAGTGAGGTTTAGCTCTTTATGCCCCGCCTACTAGCCCTTGCGCCTGTTGCATCTCAGCCTCACTACTCTGTCTTGCAAGACGTGTGTGTGTGTGTGTGTGTGTGTGTGTGTGTGTGTGTGTGTGTGTGTGTGTGTGTGTGTGTGTGTGTGTGTGTGTGTGTGTGTGTGTGTGTGTTGGGTTGGGTTTTCAGTTGTAAGGCTTTAGGAGATGAGGAAAAACAAGACCCCAGGTGACATGCGTTAAATATTAAGGGCATTAACGTATGTGGTATGACTCAGTTGAAGACACACAGGTGGATCACCACTCAAACTGTGCCAGTGGATGGGTGTGTGTGTGGGCAGGGCGTGAGGAGTAAGGGGGAGGCACTATCGGGAGGAGTGCCAGTGGAGGCACTCTGAGCCTGCTGGGGGTGCCAGAGAGGTGTGGAAGTCAGGCACTACCGGGAATGTCGGAGCCGACAGGTTTCCACAGGAGCGAGTAAAACCGGATCCCTCGATTTTTCACTAAGAAAAAATAGAAAAACGATGGTTTTGCCTAGCTAGAAACTTACAAACCCAAGCAACCCACCTCAAGTCGATATAAAGAAAGTCAACGGATGGGCTGATTCCGAAACACACACACACACAAGCGATGTATTAATACCGTCTCTCTCTCTCTCTGGCCTGTAATAACGGCAGTGGGGTCGGTCTGTTACGAGCGGTCAAGGAGTGACTATTAACATCTTCAGACAAAATGTATGAATTTTGTCAATAATCTGACATGTGACAATTAGATCCAAAGCTCCAATTAGGTCATATTACAGTGAGGATAATGATCGTATTCACCGTCACACAACACTAAGTATCATACACAAGACATTATAGGTCAACATTGTAGACTGAAGCACTTGCATATTCCTTGAGGCTACACTCTAGTTACCTTGGAGTTGTTCCGGGGCTTAGGGTCCCCGCGGCCCGGTTATCGACCAGGCTTCCTCCTCATCGACTTACATCAGCTATTACGCAAGTTTCAATTTACGAACCTAAAATCCAACCACACAAGGCATGGATGGATTAACAAGAGATACAGCTTGAAAACAAAAAAATTATCTTCATTCTTTAACATGCAGAAGCAAATGTAAGATAATTGGTTTAGGAAATTTTACCAATATACCAGATTCAAAGTTACATAGTTAGATTATATAATAAGCCACGAGGTCTAAAATCCTTTACAGTTTCGCAGTGAATAATGTAAAGCTCAAGTAAATGTCTTATCGGTTTGTCAGAAAAGTTCACGATTATGAATATTCTGGTAGTGGCTCAGCCTCACTAACCTGTCACACGTAGCTAAGGCGAATTCGTGCAGGAAGACATCAAACCAGGCCTCATATTGTCTGGTCCGATCACTGTGCCGATCATACAGATATCCATTAACTAGTGCGATGCTCTGATAGAAAAAGTCTTATTTCATCCATATTTATCTTCATCCACAACTTCAAAGAGAGAGACAGCAGAGAACTCAAACGTCAGTACAGCTACACTACATCCCACACGCCCCTGACACCTGTTGCCACGCCCAACACATCCCATACTGGCACCTGTTGCCACGGCCTCCACACACCGGGCACCTGTTGCCACGGCCTCCACACACCGGGCACCTGTTGCCACGGCCTCCACACACCATCCCACACACCGGGCACCTGTTGTCACGGCCTCCACACACCATCCCACACACCGGGCACCTGTTGCCACGGCCTCCACACACCATTCCACACACCGGGCACCTGTTGCCACGGCCTCCACACACCATCCCACACACCGGGCACCTGTTGCCACGGCCTCCACACACCGGGCACCTGTTGCCACGGCCTCCACACACCGGGCACCTGTTGCCACGGCCTCCACACACCATCCCACACCCCGGGCACCTGTTGCCACGGCCCCACACACCATCCCACACACCGGGCACCTGTTGCCACGGCCTCCACACACCGGGCACCTGTTGCCACGGCCTCCACACACCGGGCACCTGTTGCCACGGCCTCCACACACCATCCCACACACCGGGCACCTGTTGCCACGGCCTCCACACACCGGGCACCTGTTGCCACGGCCCCACACACCATCCCACACACCGGGCACCTGTTGCCACGGCCCCACACACCATCCCACACACCGGGCACCTGTTGCCACGGCCCCACACACCGGGCACCTGTTGCCACGGCCTCCACATTCCGGAGACCTGTGCTGCCTTTTAGCATGATAAAGCAATCAGTATACGTAACAGCCTTGGCAGCCGTGAGGCCTCGTTACGACACCCTCCATAGTTATTGCCAGCAGCTGACGGCCGCCTGTGACGAGGCTGTCGTGCCGTAGTGTGTGATTCACCCTCGAGTCGTTGCTAAGGGTCGTCCATCCCGGTACATCATCCTGGTCCATCCCGGTCATCCCGGTCCACACAGCGGTGGAGGAGAAAACAAATGGGCAGAGTTTCTTTCACCCCTAATGCACCTGTTCACCTAGCAGTAAATAGGTACCTGGAAGCTAGACAGCTGCTGCGGGCTGCTTCCTGTGTGTGTATGTGTGTGTGTGCGTGTGTGTGTGTGTGTGTGTGTGTGTGTGTGTGTGTGTGTGTGTGTGTGTGTGTGTGTGTGTGTGTGTGTGTGTGTGTGTGGAAAACAAAAATCAGTTGATTGAGTGACAGTTAAGAGGCGGGACCAAAGAGCCAGAGCTCAATCCTTGCAAGCACAACTAGGTGATCACACACACCCCACAAACCTATTGCAAAAAAAATAAGAGGTAAAAAAAAACATTAACAGAAACTGCATGAACACAGAACGTGAACACAGACCAACACAGCCGGGGGCATGGCGCCCCCTCTGGCCACAGCTGGGGGGGGGGCGGGGCACGGCGCCCCCTCTGGCCACAGCCGGGGGGGGGCGGGGCACGGCGCCCCCCCTGGCCACACCTGGAGACAACAGACAGACAAGCGCAGTAGACACTAACCAGGGCGAGAGAGAGAGACAGACGATCGAGGACACACAGGCGGCGTCACTCCTCCCACGGCTGTCAACCAGCGCTGGTGGCGTCGCCAGAGACGGTAAAATACGTCAAGGTCGAGGTCAAGTTACAGAGGACAGGTTGACGGGATGGGGATGGGGTGGGGGGGCAAGCCCATAGTCGGGGTTGCCGGGGGAGGAACCCATTCACGGGGTTGCCACGGGTAAAGGCAAACCCCTTTAGTCGGGGTTGCCAAGATCAGGTGACAATTAAGCTGGAGTTAAGAGTCAAGTTACCTGAGCAAGAAAGTGTCGGGTCACAAGGACGAGACGACATCCTCTGTGAGACGGACCGAGAACAACATACGTGGTTTTGCTTGCAGGGTCAAGCTCTTGGACCCCGCCTTTCTAACCGTCGGATGTCTAATGCACTGAATCTTGACCTAATTCCCTCTTTTATATCTGCTAAATCTCTCTCTTTCTCTCACACAAAACACACTCCCCCACCCACATATCCAGGATGTAGCCCGTAGCAGATGTAACTCCCAGGAACCTATTGACTGCTAGGTGAACAGAGACATCAGATGAAAAATTCTCCTAATTTGTTTCTGCTCCGACCGGGAATCGAACCCGGGCTCTTAGGACTACTAGACCCCAGAGCACGGTCTACTTGGTTCTGTGTGTGTGTGTGTGTGTGTGTTTGTTCACTAATCTACATATGATTAAATTACCTTTAGGCGAATGAAATGCAAAAAACAATCCAATTCAGAAAACCTCTGCTTCTGAAATATTGTTAATTCTTTTTCCCCTTCTAAACCCTGCATGTTACCTTTACTTGTCTCAAGTGTGGTGTAGTTAGTCATTACCACACTGTGGCTCTTGACGGCGCATATCAACAAGGGATATACTGTATGTACACAGCGAGGTGTTTCCTACTTTCTTGCGGGTATACACACACACCTCCAAGTGTTGAATGTAACACGCTATTCAGAACTAAACTATACATGCTGTTTGGTCATTCAGCAGCTCTTGGCGGATGAGTTTGACAGACTTTGAAACCCAACACTAAGTTCTAACCGATCAGTCTCCTCATCACCGTAACTGAACACTTAACTAACAACCCAACTCGCATGACAAGAAAGGAACGTTTCGGTCTGTTATGGACCCTTAATCATGTCCAGGACGGACCGAAACGTCGTCACTTCCCCCTGTGTGTGTGTGTGTGTGTGTGTGTGTGTGTGTGTGTGTGTGTGTGTGTGTGTGTGTGTGTGTGTGTGTGTGTGTGTGTGTGTGTGTGTGTGTGAGTGTGTGTGTGTGAGTGTGTGTGTGTGTGTGTGTGTGTGGGTGGTGGGTTGGGTTATTAATTTTCTGGCGCGTTATTGTATCTTATTCTCTGCACTAAATCTAATGTTGGCAGTTCGTCTTCCACCCGGTAGTTGGCAGAACCATTTGTTATCTGCGTGGTGAGCGCGTGTCTGCTGTTTCCGCTAATATTGCTCTTCATATATCTTGCTCACCTTGGCAGTTCTTCCCTGCTCACTTTTCCTGTGAGGTCTAAGTTGTCTAGTATTGTGATCTGTCTTTTGCTACTGTTACTCTACCTTGTTTACGCTGTTTGCTGGGAATTGTATGTGTGTGTGGGGAAGGGGGGGGGGGGAGCCGGTCGGCCGAGCGGACAGCACGCTCGACTTGTGATCCTGTGGTCCCGGGTTCGATTCCGGGGAGCCGGCGAGAAACAATGGGCAGAGTTTCTTTCACCCTATGCCCCTGTTACCTAGCAGTAGAATAGGTACCTGGGTGTTAGTCAGCTGTCACGGGCTGCTTCCTGGGGGTGGAGGCCTGGTCGAGGACCGGGCCGCGGCGACACTAAAGCCCCGAAATCAACTCAAGATAACCTCAAGATAACCTCAAGAGGAAGGTTGCAAATGGTGTTGCAAGTAGTGTTGCAGGTGGCGGAGTTGGTGGCGGTTAGGTTGAGGAGCCAGCCAGACTGTGGGTTGGTAACTGGACTCCGGCGGTAACCACAGATATGCTGTCCAGTGAGATCGCTCTTGGCCCCGCCACCACGGTGTAGGCGGGCGTGTGGGAGGGCCAGGAGACGGGCGCCTGGATCACCTGCTGAGTTATGGGCGTAACTGAGTGGGTGGTGTACCTAAACTGTGGGGGGATGGGGGGGGGGGTGTTTGGGTAGCCTAAATTAAGACCGTAGAGTACTCTCGTTGATTTGTGGGCTGTGATAAGGGGCACATACGTTGACCAGACCACACACTAGAATACGAAAGGACGACGACGTTTCGGTCCGTCCTAAACTATTCTCAAGTCGATGGTGATTTCACATTCTAGTGTGTGGTCTGGTCAACATACTTTAGCCACGTTATTGTGACTCATCGCCTGCACAGGGGCACATACATAAGGGCAGCCCCTTATGACCCTTCCAGGGGCATAAGGGGCATCAGCCCTGGAAGCATGCAGCGATGATTAGCTGACTCAGATGGCGGTTTTAATGAAAATTTGCTGCAGAGAAGGGGGTGTATTTTGTGAGGCACGTGTAGGTGGCCCTTTAGTAGGACAGTTTCTTGACGTTGCGAACTCTCTCGGGAAGGGGCCGAGGGGGGTGTCGGGAGAGGCTATAAGAGGGGAATCGCTTCATTTGGTGTAATTAGGTGTACATGGGCGCTGTGTGGTGTTCCGGGCTTGGCACCTTAGAGGGTAATTACTTGCTTGCTTACTCGGGTGTAGGTGGTGGTGTGGGGTGTGTAGCTGTGGCGGCGAGGCGCGCATGTGCAGGCATAGTGTGTGTCTGGGTGCAGGTGGTGGGAGGGGTCGTGACTGTGTGTAAGTGGATGTAAGTGCTGGCGATGGTGTAGAGGAGTCATCTCAGTAGGTGATGTCAATGTGTGTGTGTGTGTGTGTGTGTGTGTGTGTGTGTGTGTGTGTGTGTGTGTGTGTGTGTGTGTGTGTGTGTGTGTGTGTGTGTGTGTGTGTGTGTGTGTGTCTGTCTGTCCTGTGTGTGTGTGTGTGTCTGTGTGTGTGTGTGTGTGTGTCTGTGTGTGTGTGTGTGTGTGAGTGTGTGTGTGTTGTGCGCGCGTGTGTGTGTGTGTGTGTGTGTGTGTGTGTGTGTGTGTGTGTGTGTGTGTGTGTATGTGTGTGTGTGTGTGTGTGTGTGTGTGTGTGTGTGTGTGTGTGTGTGTGTGTGTGTGTGAGTGTGTGTGTGTGTGTGTGTGTGTCTGTGTGTGTGTGTGTGTGTGAGTGTGTGTGTGTTGTGCGCGCGTGTGTGTGTGTGTGTGTGTGTGTGTGTGTGTGTGTGTGTGTGTGTGTGTGTGTATGTGTGTGTGTGTGTGTGTGTGTGTGTGTGTGTGTGTGTGTGTGTGTGTGTGTGTGTATGTGTGTGTGTGTGTGTTGTGCGCGTGTGTGTGCGCGTGCGTGAGTGTGTGTAGAAGAATCTGGGGTATGAAGTATTCAATATGGTCCACTTCAGCGCCCCTCACATCTGCTCTTTCATCTTTTCCACAGCTCTTTATTTTAGGGGACTGTTTTCTACGTTTTCTACCAGACGCTAAGGCTCTGAAGTGTGGTCTTTGAGTCACTTGCAGATTACTGCTCCTCTTGTACCTTAAAAAAGGCCAAATTCCCAGGCCTTCTAACGCCACAGCATTAACATTGAGCTCTGTCTTGCGTTGACGAGGCAGAGTTCTCCATCTGTGCTTTTTCTTTATTCCCGTTTTAAAAGGCTATTTCTTATTTACAGAGACCGACGGTGTTACTATGGCGGTGCTGTGGCGACTGAACGACCCAGACGAGGCCCCAGCTAGTCGTGTTGTTTACCTTCGTGACCGGATAATCAGCTGATACCTGTACAAACAACACCTGTACAAACAACACCTGTTGACCCCTATACCCACGCATCATCGCTGCTTGAGATGAGGAATAGATGGGGGGGAATGAAGAGGAGATACTAGGAGGAGAAAAACAGATGGAGAGATATGTTGACCAGACCACACACTAGAAAGTGAAGGGACGAACGACGACGTTTCGGTCCGTCCTGGACCATTCTCAAGTCGATTGTGACATAAAAGTTACATAATCGACTTGAGAATGGTCCAGGATGGACCGAAACGTCGTCGTTCGTCCCTTCACTTTCTAGTGTGTGGTCTGGTCAACATACTTCAGCCACGTTATTGTGACTCCTCGCCTACAGATGGAGAGACATGGGAAGAAGAAGAGGTGAAATATGGGGGGAATAATGTGTTTCAAAGGAGTTGGTATTATTCTCCAGCTTTACCTAGATAGAACGTCCCCTCCCTTTACAGTGCAGTCCGGTGATCAAAACCTGAACTGCATAGAGACAGTCAATTTACCTGAACGTGTACAGAGAAAAATGGCACTCGATGAAGGTTTCAGTCGAAACCAATAATAGCACTAATTATGTAATGGTTCCCAATCCATTCCCTTGAGCAGAGCTCCTCCCTGAGGACAGGTAGTCCGTTCACACCCATGAATTCCCCCCCCCCCCATGCCAACACGCACGCATTCAACACGCACGCACGCACCCACGCACACACACACACACACACACACACACACACACACACACACACACACACACACACACACACACACACACACACACACACACACACACACACACCTGCATATGCACGCATCTACTCATCTGTCACCACCCACAGTCACACTTGGGCACTTCTGTCATGTTCTAACCCACGATAATACACTCATGCTCACACTCCACCCCCCCCCCCGGGCATTTAACTACGACAACACACCCTCACACAGGCCCACAGCAACACCCCCTCACACAGGCCCACAGCAACACACCCTCACACTGGCCCACAGCAACACACCCTCACACTGGCCCACAGCAACACACCCTCACACTCGGCCATTCCCTCCCCCGCTCATTCACTTAATTGGTCAGTGAATGAATGCGTTCCATTCATCTCTTAATGGTAAGAGATAGAAGTACACGCCACATTCTCCCTCTTCTCCTCTACTCACTTCGTCACCTCATCATTTCTCTTCTCTTTGACCCCTGTCCACTTCTTGCTGACCTATCCCCCCTTCCCCCTTAACTTTGACCCCTCCCTCCCCCCCTCTTGTTGACCCCTCCCGCTTCCCCAGAAACAGGTGGACGCTCCCAAAGAATACCTGATCAACCAGGCTGTGACTCATACGTCAGGCTGCGAGCAGCCGCGTCCAACAGCCTGATTGATCAGTCCAGCAACCAGGAGGCCTGGTCGACGACCGGGCCCCGGGGACGCTAAGCCCCGGAAGCACCTCAAGGTAAGGTAACCTCCCCCTTGCTGACACTTTTACGAAGCTAGGTTCAGTTTGTACTTTTACCCTCGAGGTAGCTAGTGAACTTTCGCATTTTTTGTTTACATGTATTACATGGATGAAGGTTTTGAAGCAGTCGTACATGTACGTGAAGCATTCATACTCTTTATTATGAGTATGAATGTTTCACGTCGGTTCATGAGTACCATGTGCTCAAGAAACTGTGCTTCGTCGGTTCCTGTACCCACAGATGGGTACAGGAATCGACGACTGATGACTTCTGTTAGCTGGCTGACAGGTTTTCCCTTCTCGTAGCAGGCCTTATTCACTAGTTCCAATGGAATACGTCCCGCCAATCGTTTAACACCCAGCAGTGATTGGGTACGGGTAACATTTAAGGCGTATAGTTAAGGATTGGCCCCTAGTCAATCCTTCCCGGCCAGGATACGAACCTAGGCTTTGGGCCACAGTGTTTTATAGCGAAGGTATACTTGCGAGTGAAAGGCTCTTCCGTGTGTCTCTACATTATGCATGTCCATCTTGAGGTTATCTTGAGATCATTTCGGGGCTTTAGTGTCCCCGCGGCCCGGTCCTCGACCAGGCCTTCACCCCCAGGAAGCAGCCCGTGACAGCTGACTAACACCCAGGCACCTATTTTACTGCTAGGTAACAGCTGGGGCATAGGGTGAAAGAAACTCTGCCCATTGTTTCTCGCCGCGACCGGGATCGAACCCGGGACCACAGGATCACAAGTCCAGCGTGCTGTCCGCTCGGCCGACCGGCTCCATGGCTGAATAGTGATCAGCATTCATATATATATGCATTGATATGCTAAGGTACATGTTGTAACAACAGGAAAATTCTCCTCCTCTCTCTCTCTCTCTCTCTCTCTCTCTCTCTCTCTCTCTCTCTCTCTCTCTCTCTCTCTCTCTCTCTCTCTCTCTCTCTCTCTCTCTCTCTCTCTCTCTCTCTCTCCCTATCCTCCCTCACCCTTCCATAATTGCTCTCCCCTCCTCCTTGAAGTGTAGGAGTCAGGTGGTTGTCCTCGCCCTCCGTAAGTTACTAATCTTCTCAAACAACTTTAATGAAAAATTCCTATAGACTGTGATATTATTAACGAGAGTTAAGAATGTTTGCCAAAGCCATTAGTTACGAGACAGTTGGGATAAGCTATTGTCAAACAGTTGTTAATTAGAAATTCCTATAGAATGCCGAGTGGGATGTTTTCAAGATGTACGGGGGGCGGGTGGGGGGGAGGTGACAGATTACGAGTCATCCACTGTAGTTTAGAACCAACTAGAACAGTTTAGACCTATTGTCTTGTGTATGACCCTCTGTCCTGTGTGACAGTGAATACCAGCATTATCCTCACTTTCATAAGACTTAATTGAAATCCTCAGATTAGGCAAAATTGTAATTAGTTTTGTCAATAAAGATGTTAATAATAACTAAAGCCCTCAGCTGACATTAGCTGGGGTAGTTTCGGGTGTATACGTGGCCCGAGGTATGGAGATAGAATTTAAGAGTGTCAGGGAAGGTACTGGAGTCGGCTTATCTTGAGGATATCTTGAGATGATTTCGGGGCTTTTTAGTGTCCCCGCGGCCCGGTCCTCGACCAGGCATCCAGGCCTCCATGGTGACCTCCAGGTCTGCAGGTCACCATGAGGCCAGGTAGAGGCAGTGAGTCTACCAGGTGAGAGCTTGTAGTGGTGGTGGTTCATAAGATAATGTGCGATACATATCTCTGTCTCCATGTCTCAATTTCTTAATCATTGCCAGTGTCTCATAATTTCGATGAAATAAAATCTTGCTCAGTTGCCATCTTTGTGTGTGTACTGGTTTTCCCGATATTGTCATCTTCCGTGTGTGTCATCAAGGCTGTTGAACCTCCTCGTGTGAACCTCCCAAATTCTCCAGTATTAAATTGTTTAACACAACTGCCAGTAAGTGATTACTTCAAAAGAAGAAATGTCTCGGTAATAATTCACGTTAACAGGGCACGGTGCCCCCCATGAACCACTGGTGCCATTGGTACTGTGAGAGACTAGTAGGACCAGTTTACACTCTACTGTAAACATTGTGTAGACTGTTTAAGGAAATATACTTAAGAGCACCAGTGTGTAAACCTACAGTGGTACCAGATAGAGGGATACAATAGGCAGCAGGTGTTACATCGTTGTATTCTGTTTGTTGGGTGAGAGGGAAATGTATTTCCTATCTAAGAAATATATTTATCTTTTTGTATGGGAGAGGGAAGGTGGGGAGGGGGTGGGGGGGAAGAGGGTTTGTGGATTATAATCCATCTTTGAATTATGTGTTGTGGGGGATGGCTTTACCTCATAGACCCAAGTGGAAGCCAGACGCCTTAGCTTCCAGCGGTCTTTTTTAGCACTGGGTCGACTAACAGTGGTTTTGTAGGACCTCACTCTCACCCTTATCTACCTCACGCCCACCCACCTCTTCACCCCCCTCTTCACGCCCACCCCTCCTCATGATCTCCCCTTCCCTCCATCCCTCCCTCGCCCACCACCGACCTTCATCTACCCCCCTCCCCCCTCCCCACCATGGTCACCCCCAGTATGGGGCCACGCCTCCGCCCCCACCACCGTGATGGGCTCCTCCCTGGTGACTCACTCTCATAGTCTGAACTCCAGACACTCGCACGCACACACACACGCACACACACACACACACACACACACACACGCACACACACACACACACACACACACACAGGCACACAAGAGCACCTGTAAACTAACCTCAATTCCTAAACCCCTCACATAACTAGCCCAGACCTAAACATCTCCACTGCACCAAGCCCTCTACGCAGAGATGCTGCCTCCACACCCATATGTAACTTACATCCAGTATGTACTACGTCGTATTCCATCATCATCATCATCAGTACCATCAATCCCTTCCCCCCCCATCATCAGGGGTACCTGTCCTTGCCCTCATCAACCGTACCGGGGCAATAGTCCACATTCTAATACGATAACTAAACCCCCACATCAGATGGTGAAAAAACGACGACGTTTCAGTCCGTCTTGGACCATTATCAAGTCTTTTACACGATAATGGTCCAGGGCAGACCGAAATGTCGTTGATAACGTTGTTACACTTCTGACGTGAGGCTTAGTCATCATATCTTGAGCCAGGTTATTGTGTCTTATCATTCCATCCTAACAGCACCTCACACACCTGTGGAACTAAGATTATTATTTTTTTTTTATTTTTATTATTTTCTACCACAGACGTGGCCACACATTTACAATGCTAACCAGCATATATACATTTTCTTCTGTCCTCCATGGACAGGGTTAGAGATGTGTTAAACATATAGTTCAAAGGTTTATTGAACAATCAACCACAGAAGGGATTACAAAGATGAAAGGAGAGTGAGTGGGAGTGCACAGAAGAAAGGGAGCTTTCAAGTATGCAAATATAGATGACATTACAAAGAAAGCAAGTCAACTTAAGGGGGGGAAATAATCACACTGAGAAGGTCCAGATGTAATGGTTTTCCCTAGGCACGAAGTTATCAAACATCATAACTAATAGAGCTCTTCCAAAGGACTTTATACCACCATAAAGCCGGTCGGCTGAGCGGACAGCACGCTGGGCTTGTGAGCCTGTGGTCCCGGGTTCGATCCCGGACGCCGGCGAGAAACAATGGGCAGAGTTTCTTTCACCCTATGCCCCTGTCACCTAGCAGTAAAATAGGTACCTGGGTGTTAGTCAGCTGTCACGGGCTGCTTCCTGAGGGTGGAGGCCTGGTCGAGGACCGGGCCGCGGGGACACTAATAAGCCCCGAAATCATCTCAAGATAACGTCAAGATAACCATGAAGAAAGTGAAGGGGAGGATCAATAGGCCAATAAAAAAGCACTGGGAAAGAGGGTTGTCAATGTGAATGCCCTTGGAAAATATCTTTAATTTCTAGAGGTTATCTTGAGGTTATCTTGAGATGATTTCGGGGCTTTTAGTGTCCCCGCGGCCCGGTCCTCGACCAGGCCTCCACCCCCAGGAAGCAGCCCCTGACAGCTGACTAACTCCCAGGTACCTATTTACTGCTAGGTAACAGGGGCATTCAGGGTGAATGCCAGGGTGAATGCCCCAAGAAACTTTGCCCATTTGTTTCTGCCTCGTGCGGGAATCGAACCCGCGCCACAGAATTACGAATCCTGCGCGCTATCCACCAGGCTACGAGGCCCCAGATAGAAGATGAGGCTGCGTTATAAAATACAGCAGTGTGACCAACCGCAAGGTTAAGGAGGCTGAACCACCTTGTGGTTACCTTATTTCGGGGCTTAACGTCCTTACGGCCCGGTCATCGACCAGGCCTCCTCGTATGTGAATAGTTGTGTTGATAGTTCGCATTTAGCAAAATCTACATCAGCAGGTGATTCAATCTGCCAAAGGTAGTTGGATCCGAGCCTAAGCCTGGCAGTGGTAACATTTCGAAGTCAATGCACGTCTTTGGATCAACCTCATCATTTCAATTTCAACTTCATCGTATGATCTATAGACGTATAATTCTTCTTGCGCAATAGAATGATAAACGAATAACTTATTTATTTATTTGATATCAACTTTTATTTATGCATATACAAGAATGTACATTGTGAATGTGAGGATACATAATATGGTAATTACAGTCTTGTAAAGCCACTAGTACGCGCAGCGTTTCGGGCAGATGTGATGTGATGTGACTGACGTGAAGGCGATGAGTCACAATAACGTGGCTGAAGTAATCGACTTGAGAATGGTCCAGGACGGACCGAAACGTCGTCGTCCCTTCAACTTCTAGTGTGTGGTCTGGTCAACAACTGATGTGAATTTCATTTTGCCTTAATGATGTTGCAACTTCTCTTGGTGGGTTTTAGTGCAACTTTTTGGAGCAGTGAACGCTGGTCAGGCAAGCTTCAGCTGGTCAGGCAAGCTTCAGCTGGTCAGGCAAGCTTCAACTGGTCAGGCAAGCTTCAGCTGGTCAGGCAAGCTTCAGCTGGTCAGGCAAGCTTCAGCTGGTCAGGCAAGCTTCAGCTGGTCAGGCAAGCTTCAGCTCGCGGAATATTAAACAGATGTTTTTTTGTTATTGTTCAGCCCCCACGTGCGAAAGCAGGTGACTTGGGGATGTAACCATGACAACCATTTGCCTTGCGCACGGTCACTCTCGACTCATGTCCGGCGCACACACACTCACACACTCACACACACACTCACAACTTCGTCGTAAACAGTTTGTTTACGATCACTGTCGTGTTTGTTAATCCACGCACTGTACGCCTCGTGGTAACCAGGTACCAGGTACAACAGTGTACTCACAACACGTGACCCCCGCCACGCACACACATACACACACACACACGTGTCTATCGTAAGCACAATTAGGTGAGTACACATACACATAAAAAGAGCCAGAGCTCAACCCCAGCAATCACAAATAGGTGAGTACAAACACACACACACACACACACACACACACACACACACACACACACACACACACACACACACACACACACACACACACACATACATACACACACACACACACACACACACACACACACACACACACACACACATACATACACACACACACACACACACACACACACACACACACACACACACACACACACACACACACACGTGCCGTCCAACAACTATTCAACTTCAGTTGTCAATAGAGTTTTCCATGGATCAAGCCAGATAACCTGTCCAGACACGCAGTACTACACGCACGCACTAACAAGGCTTAGTGTTAGAATCCTGGCAGTGCTTGAACTAGGCCACATCACAGCGACAAATGTAGAGCAAATGGTCCTTTCGTAGAAGATACTTCTGCAGCAGATACACGACAACGCAACCACTGTATGTTTCAAATATCACAAATGTACCATTTTACCGCAAGTGGCGCCCTCTTAGTTTCATTAATATTCTAGGTTCTGGTTTGCGGTTCTCTCTCTATTCACTCTGGTTAGTTTTGTGTACTAAGCTTCTTAAGAGTGACATGTACCCATGTCATGATACTCGGGCATCTTGGGGGATACTCGAGCATCTTTGGGGATACTCGGGCATCTTAGAGGGGATACTCAGGCATCCTGGGGGATACTCAGGCATCAATGTGCTCGCACAAAACAAATCTCTCTTACACACAGAATAGCTCCACGTGTGGGACAATTACCATCAACACGTCCGCTAAACTCGGCATCACTTTAGAATCATCAATTGCTGGACACATCAGGTGTGAGTTTGGAATATCTTCAGCCAGCACCACCTGTTCCAGGTGCTTGCTGGTGAATCAAACTGAGTTAGACCACCTGGGCCATCCAGCCACCTGGATGCGAGATGATGTTTATACAAAATGAATGGCAAATGCTTTACAATTTTTGTTGTTTGCGTCTAACACACTACTTGTGATTCACACTTACACCTCGTTGTGACAGCAGGCGCATAAACACGGCAGAAATTAGCGTCTTGACTGCTCCTAACCCCCCCCCCGCCCCCATGGTTCTTGTACCATGGGCAGGAGGAAGTTAACGATAAGATGACTATTATGTGTCTTTCTGTAGACTTTCGACCCACACAATCATGGGTCATATATTAATAGATAAATCACGTGCACCCTTTGCAATCGTTACGGTTGACCTACGTTCTTGTTCTTCGCACACACAATGAGGGGGAAATGGCACGTGCGTCTAAATGAACATATATCGCTACCTATTGCAATTGTTCTCGATGTCCTCGTGTTATACAGTGTAAACCCACGAGTGATTCTGGGTTCACGGGGAGAACAGTAGGTTTCCTTTCCTCGTCATCAGGCCAAAACTATGCCCGATACTGATTTCTTCTTTAAACCATGGTTCCTTATCCTTAGAATACTGAGGACACTCTTGGTCTAGCAGCTCCAAGACGCATTTGCCAATGGCTATTCACCCTTTATGGTTGTCAGCACACAGTAGAATATCCCATAGGATCCATCTCGCAGTTGATATCAAGTCGATAACATTCACTCCTGTCCATACACCAGCCCGAGTTGTTAACTGGCTGTCACCGAGGAATGTGAATCTACCATTGTTTCACTCGCCTCAGATAATAATGTTATGCCTTCCGTCCAGACTCGGAATACTCCGGCAAGATGGTGGCGATGTTATGCTTCACAATGTCATCTAGTTTTTTTTTTTGCTCTAACTCACGCAAGTACAAGTCAGTGAAGAACTAAACCACACATCAGAAGATGAGGAGCCGACGACGACGTTTCGGTCCGTCGTGGACCATTATCATCAAGTCGATTGTGACCGACACGTCGTCATCTCATCTTGTGATGTGTGGTTTAGTCTCTATGTCTTCAGTCACGTTATTGTGACGAGAGATAAGGAGGGGATTTAGGGCAGGCAGTAGTAAGGAGAACGCTTTCTCTCTCTTATTCCTGTAACACGCATGCGTGACGCATGCGCCCCCCCCTCCTCTCCCATATAGCCGCCATGACGCATGCGTCCCTAATTCATCCACCTTCTCCCATCCTGTGAACCTTGAACCCTCCCTGACCTCACGTGACCCTGCACATCCCTCCTGCTAGGTCCTCTTGACACCCCCTTTCTCAACAACACCCGGGGAAGTGCTACATTCCCCAACGCACTGGGAGAGTCTCTCTTTGGGGAATTGAATACGATCTCTGATAATCTAATTCTCGCTTTTGATCTATTTTACTTTGACCGTCTCTCTCTCTCTCTCTCTCTCTCTCTCTCTCTCTCTCTCTCTCTCTCTCTCTCTCTCTCTCTCTCTCTCTCTCTCTCTCTCTCTCGCAAGCGTCAGTTCTGGTGTCATAAAATTCTAGGACTCTCCTACACTGAGTTCTTTAGGTGTAGTAACCACAACAAGAGAAGCATTGAACCAGTGACTATACAGTACTTGTAAAAGTTATAGGGGACGAGGTGTAGAGTTATGGGGGGCTGGGTGGGCGAAGGGAGACACAAAATGTTCACGTCGGTGATCGTACAACAGATTACTGGACAACCCCCACCCCCACTAGTAGGCTCAGGAATCTGTACATCAGTTGATTGACAGTTGAGAGGCGGGACCAAAGAGCCAGAGCTCAACCCCCACAAGCACAATTAGGTGAGTACAATTAGGTGAGTACACGTAAACCTGGAGGGGGAGGGGGGGGTACCCGCTCTACTCATACAGGAAGTTTACTTTTGAAATATACATTATGCAAAAACAAACTGAAGTGAGCACAATTGTAAGCTGACTAGTGTCTGCTTGTTTAAGCGAACGACACTTAAGAGTCTCGCTCCCTTGCATGTGATTCCCTTTGGCCGTAGTGGTTGTGCACAATTCCTTCACTTCCTCCTCAGGTTTCAGCTCTCAAATCTCCTCAAATCCCTTCCAAGTTCTATATAGTCATACCGGCTTAGCGAGTTCTCTTAATAAGTAATTTCTTATTTTTTTTTTGGTAGGAACATATTTAGGTAAATCTACATATATATATATACATCTTCCTTAGACTATATGAAGAGTTGCAGTGTGTCTCGAGCTAACTACATGTTACTGAACATAATCTCGCAAGATGGTTAGTCATACAAGGGCATGTGATCAATATCCTGTTCTTGCAAACTTTTGGAGAATAACAAGAACATAGAAGTTGATCAAATCCCCTGCAAGTGCAGTATTGTCCTCGACACCAATGCTTCCTGAAGCTAGTTTAACACACACATCATGTATATACATCACTTTATTTACCCTTGATCACATCTAGCTGTGCTGCTCTTGTGTCCAAGGGAGGGTAGAAATAGCCTAAGCTACTCTATTCCTTTGAGATATATTTCTTTCTTGTCTCGATAAACATACTTGAACTTGTGTCTAAGACTCGGACTTTCTCATCGAAAACCAATTCCTTGGTATGAATGAGCTTCTTGCACAGGTTACGTACGAAGTCTTAACCGAATCCAGTGTGAAGGATTCTTGACAATCAGCGTCGGTGGCCACTGAATCATCCGGTGTGGGTTCATTCCTGTCGGGCTCGGCTCTTGGGCATTCTCCTTTGATTGTGTCTTATCGTTTGCTTACGGGCATTGCACGCACATGCGTGCATGCAATCGTGCACACACATTCACACTGAGGATGATCCAAGAAACAACAGGAATTGCCCAATATTTAGCTTCTAGAGCTACATTTTTGTATATGCAAGTTGGGGAAAAATGTTAGTAGGTCGCAGGCGCCTACGGACACTGTGCCAGAGTGGTGGCACTGTGTCAGAGTGGTGACACTGTGCCAGAATGATGAAATACCGCTCATGCAATCAAGCGCACACGAAGAGCATATACACTAGGGGGAGGGGGGGGGCAGATTCCCACCCTTGTGTAAGCACACACATGACCTTTAACAAGGTTTAATTCAGAACCTTGAACACAGTTTATGCGAGAGCAGTTCTCCAGTGTGTAGAGCAGCATGGCATGCTCGGTTATTGATGTCAGTCATTCCTATCAGCCTGATGTAATAAAATCCACCTTCATACATTTAAGCGTTGTTCATTACCGTAAGAAATTGTGACTGAAATTGGTTAGGCGTCATTAGGCGTTATTATTTGGAGGTCTTGTATAAAGATCGGTTCAGATTGGGTCCCAGTTAAGTTCAAGTTTATTGAGGTAATGAAATACACCCTCAAAGGGATACTGAAGCTTAGGCTATTAATGCTATCCTCGTTTGTTTAAAAGGTCCCTCAAGGGGCTCATAAATTCCTACAGTACACAAATATTAATACAATTTTACATCTCACATTACGTGTTATGGTTAGATTTTTGTTATGCATATATAAGCCTAGGTTAAGTTTCGTTAGTCTTACTCATCCATCAAAACTTGACTAACTAATTCACAGACTAGGCTACAGATCTTAAAAAACATATATATACAAATATTGAATGATATATTGATCTAAACCTCAGTTCTTTCCCTTCGACTTCGTTGTGGTGGAGCCACAAGCACACTAATTACTGGATCATATGAAAGCTAGTGTCCCCTTGTTGGTGTATGAGAGCTAGTGTCCCCTTGTTGGTGTGAGAAAAGCCCTCGCCTCCCCTCGGCCCGCTCCCACACATTCCCACAATGCACACAGGAATTGTGGGTGTGAGAAATGCGGGTGACGGATGAGGATACGGGCGTTGGGGGAGGGGGGATGGATGTTGCCTTGGGTGACGTAGGGGGAAGGAAGATGTTTTGAGGTGGGGGTGGGGAGGGTTGGGGTTGAGAGGGGTGGATCAAGAGGGGATGGGTTGGGAGTATCGTTGGGGTGGGGGGAAAGATAGGGATGTGATTGCTACAAGGGATACACAGACTGATGCATATCAGCGAGGGATAGGGAGGGGGAGGGGCTGGACGGGATAGGGTGGATAGTGGTTGGGACTGTCAGGTGGGCGTGAAGAAGATTACGAGCGCTGAAAGGGTGGAGCCCAATGGGCGTACAGCCACGTTCTCACCATTCGACAAACGTCAAATTTTGTCAGTGATTTTCTCTAACCATAAGCGTTGGGTCCAACACAACTCTCAACCCATCAAGGCTTATGATGATCCTCAGTTCGAGAAAGCGTCAAATATTGCGCTGCTTCTCATTATACTAAACCAGATGCGCACTTTAACGCTGTGGTCAACAGAGTTCAAACTCCTGCGCATTGTGAGGGGGGGGGGGGGGGGAAAGAGTGGAGGCTTGTTGGAGGTTTAATTCCAGCGAGTGCAGGTATATTTCGAAGGCCGAGTATCAGTTTATTCTATAGATAACAATCCTTGAAGTGAGTGAACAGTTTCGACTGAGGCTGAGAATTTTCTCCCATGTTGTATATGGTGGTTTAAACGCGCTTGTGCAGAGTGAAATTTAGAGTGTAACGGAGACAGGGAAGTTAAGCAGCTATTGCTGGATGTAGCGCTCAGGGGCCAGATTCACGAAAGCACTTACGAACGTGTACATCTTTCCTCAATCTTTGACGGCCTTGCTTACATTTATTAAACAGTTTACAAGCACGAAAACTTCCCAATCAACTGTTGTTATTGTTATAAACAGCCTCCTGGTGCTTCGGAGCTCATTAACTGTTTAATAATTGGAAACAAAGCCGCCAAAGATTGAGAAAAGATGTACAGGTTCATAAGTGCTTGCGTAAGTGCTTTCGTGAATCTGGCCCTATAATTTGAAAAGTTTATCAAAGTCTGAATTTAAAGTAATGAGAATTTCGTAAACTTTGTGATGTACAGAGTTGTGTTGTCAGCAAAACGTACGGTTTTAGCTATTTTCGAGACTTTTGTAAATATTATTTACAATAAGGAGAGCACAGGTGACTAACATGGCTCCATACACCATTGGGAATGGTGCTAAACCACTTGGACGGTCGAGGATTGAACACCGACCTGCATGAAGCGAGACCGTTGAAGTTGATCGTTGCTCTACCATCCAGCCGGCTGGAGAGAGAGAGAGAGAGAGAGAGAGAGAGAGAGAGAGAGAGAGAGAGAGAGAGAGGGGAAAAGGAATTCACAATACATCAGTAACATTGTGACCCTCGTTCCCGAAGATCGATTGCGCATTGCGTTTATACTCTCTCTCTCTCTCTCTCTCTCTCTCTCTCTCTCTCTCTCTCTCTCTCTCTCTCTCTCTCTCTCTCTCTTGACATGCTCGTGTCAGGTGAGACCGCCTGGTTGTGTAGTGAAGATGATCGAGGGAGTCTGGCGGAGCATGAAGGATTGGATGAAATCGCAAACGGAAGGTTACGAGGATTGAGGGGGGAGAGGGTTGGGGGGTTGATAGAGGGGTGGGAGGAGAGAGGTTATTAGGGTTCAGGGACAAGCGAGGGGTGGGTTTGAAGGGTGGGCTAGGAGAGATGGGTGGCCCGGGGAAGGGGGTGGGAGGGTTGTTGCAAGGGGCGGCACCCACTACCCGTGGGAACTGCCAGAGATGGAGCAAGTGGTGGGAATGACCAGCAAGGGTGATGGAGGAAGCTTGAAGTATGAGAGAGAGACAATCTTGCGAACTAGGGTGAAGGGGGGAAAGATGTAATTAGCAAGACTGATGATATGAGATGAGGAAGGGGGGTCACTGGGGCTCTCTCTCTCTCTCTCTCTCTCTCTCTCTCTCTCTCTCTCTCTCTCTCTCTCTCTCTCTCTCTCTCTCTCCTATAACCATTGATGCATTGACACTCCCCCCTCCCCACCTTTACCACCCCCTACCATCAACGTTGTGGTACCCTATCTCGCTTTACTGGTAATGATGTGGTCAGTGGAACGATGGCTTGTCACACCCTCTGCTTGAAGCACAGTCTATTAGTCTATCACCTGGATCATCCGGAAGGGGTGAGAGGGGGGTGTTGTTGACTTGTCTCAATCATCCGCGGTTTCCAGCTTACCCTCTGTGTCCCTTTCGCTGTGTTACCTCTCTCTTTTTCTTTGTCACAGTGTGTTTCTTAGGCAAGGTCAGTATAGCTTTATTCTCTGGTCAAGCTTCACAAGGCTCTGGAGCATATGCTGGTGATGTATTCCAAACTGACCTGATGATATATGTTTCCTATAGCTGTTTTGCTTAGGTTTCTAAATGCCGTGTTTATGTCTGCTGTGGTGGTGGGGTGGTTGTGGTGGTGGGGTGGTTGTGGTGGTGGGGTGGTTGTGGTGGTTGAAGTTTTTTTTTTTTATTATTATTTTCTACCACAGACGTGGCCACACATTTACAATGCTAACCAGCATATATACATTTTCTTCTGTCCTCCATGGACAGGGTTAGAGAAATGTTAAACATAGAGTTCAAGGGTTTATTGAACACTCAACCACAGAAGGTGATTCGGTGCTTTTAAAATGCTAAGCTAACCTACATACGTAAATACATAGATACACAGATTTACGTATGCCCTACATAAAGTGTTTGATGTGTCTTTTACATAGTGTCATTAATGTACATTCACAAAGGTGAAATGTAATTCTGATCAGCTTCCATATATACTTTATACCCATACATATACATACATATATACACACACATGCATTCACATACATCTGTCTCATTTACTCTGACAGGGTGAGATAGCTGATAAAGAAACTAGTGTGCAATTAAGCACTTAATCACTGAAGGTGATGAAGGTGCTTTTACAAGCTCAGGTTATATAGTTACATCATATAACATTAAATAAATGATATATTGAATATAACATTGAATAAGTGATATATTACATGGTCAATCTTGGATACAAGTCCAATATATCATCAAGTGTTCCAGTACTCATATAGTAATTACAGAGTTCAGCATACCTCAGCCCAGGAGGGCGAAAGTCAGTCAGTATGGGACATTCTACAATATAATGTTCAAGAGAGTGCATGTTTTCTCTTTCACAAAGTTGACATATTGTGTACTCGACATTTGGGTTTTGAGAAAGCTGCCAGATACGTCTATATACCAGGCGTATTCTGGCCACTATAACATCACATTGCCGGGTTCTTGTTCTATTAGTCCCATATGTGAATGTCTCCTCACGATATCTATCATAATATTTAATGCTACAACTTTCAGGTCTTTGTGAATTTGTTAGGTCGGTGAGATTTTCATTAGATATTTGTTTAAGTATTCTCTTTGTCACTGCTAATGAAACACCCATATCAATTTCTACCACTGGTTTTCTGCAGGCTGTCTTAGCAAGCATATCAACAGTGTCATGCCTTGAGATGCCAACATGTGATGGTATCCATAGGAATTTAATCTCAAATCTGTTTTCTTTAGCAGCTAAAACATTCATTCGAATATCACTGACTATTTTCTGGGTGTCACTACTATGTGCATTCAGTGCCAGGAGTGCACTCTGCGAGTCACAGTATATAAGTCCACTGCCTTTGTCTTTTAAAAATTCAGTGGCAAGGTATATGCCTGCAAGTTCGGTTTGAGTTGTACTTGCCCAGTCATTGATGCGCTTCATTGCTGTATGTACGAGAGAAGATTGTTCAAATATGTTACATGCACATCCGGTACATCGTCCACCTTCTTCTACAGAGCCGTCGGTATAGCACTGATAAACATCGTTACCCATACTCTGAGTACTTTCAGTGATGCTTTTCAGTGTTAACTGTTTTAATAATGTGGTGTGCACACTATCTTTCTTGGGCGCATTTACAAAATCAACTGATAGATCCCAGTTATCCCATGGAGTAGTTGGCTGATTAATCATTAGTTGAGTTGGGTACATATTCAATATTTTGATGGAGTTGGCTACCTTGTAGAACCAATATACATAATCAGATTTCGTTCTTCTTCTATAGACCTCAGGTGAGTGCAGCATATTAGAAAGTTTAGCTTGAAACTTCATGTGTTGTCTAGATCTACTCAATGCCTTCACGCCGAAAACTGTGCTAATAGACAAAATTCTCTCACTTATGATAGGTAATTTTAACTCTGCTCTCATATTAACTATTCTCGTGGACTTTGGAGCCCCAAGGATGAGACGCATAGCTTCATTTTGCAAGGTTTCAAGAGATTTCAGCTCTTTGTCAGTATACAGTGTGAGATGTAGAGCATTGTAGTCAATCACAGAGCGTATAAATGATACATAAAACATTTTAGCAAGTCTCACGTTAAGTCCATGATTGACACCAACATGATTGACATGATTGTGGTAGTGGTGGTGCCTTCATGTGCGTCACTTATTTTGTAACTCTCATTTGCTTTTTTTTTTCTCCTCTCCAAACCTGTTTTCCATTACTTGTGTTTGGGTTAAAATCTGATGCTTCTGTGATTTTACTATTTGTGCCGCGCAGGAACATTAATTTCGCGTCATCCGCGAATATCGACACATAGGACTCGACTCCTGTAGACATGTCGTTCACGGATATTAAAATTAGAACTGATCCCAGCACCGATCCTTGAGGTACTCCGCTCCTTATGATTCGCCAGTCTGTTAGGGGGGTTGTTGGTTGATCAGTCCAGCAACCAGGAGGCCTGGTCGACGACCGGGCCGCGGGGACGCTAAGCCCCGGAAGCACCTCAAGGTAACCTCAAGGTAAGGTTACTCTCTGTCTCCTGCCTGTTAAGTAATTCTTTATCCAAGCTCGGGCTTTTCCGCTCACCCCCGCCTGCCTCTTAAGTTTGAATAGGTATCCCGTGTGGTACTGTGTCAAAGGCTTTTTGGCAGTCCAGAAATATGCAGTCTGCCCATGTTTCTCTGTCCTGCCTTATTCTTGTTACTTTATCATAGAATTCCAGAAGGTTTGTTAGGCATAATTTTCCGTCTCTGAACCCATGTTGGTGTTTGTTTACATACCTAATGGTCTCCAGGTGTGTAACCAGTCTTAGCTTCATTATTCTTTCAAGTACTTTACAGGGGATGCTTATCAGTGATACAGGTCTGTAGTTAAGCGCCTCTTCCTTATCTCCTTTTTTGAGATTTGGTCCCACATTTGCCTTCTTCCAGCAACTGGGCAACTCTCCCGTCATATGTGACTCATTATAGATCCTTGCTAGAGGCGCGCTGAGGGCATGCGCTCCCACTGCACTTCCAGATATTCTCTTTTCCTCCTGTAATGCACTTTATTATAGTCTACTCTTCTTTCCCAGACCTCTTGCCCCGTGGTCACAGTTTTAAGCTCGGTCATGTAGTCGAAGACTAGGACACAATGAGCGCGTGTGTGTGTGTGTGTGTGTGTGTGTGTGTGTGTGTGTGTGTGTGTGTGTGTGTGTGTGTGTGTGTGTGTGTGTGTGTGTGTGTGTACGTGTGTGTGTGTACGTGTGTGCGTGTGTGTACGTGCGTATGTGTACGTGCGTGTGTGGATGTACGTGCGTGCGTGTGCCTCTGGTGAAGCAGTTCACTCACCTAATACCACGCAGCAAGTAACTCCACACCAAATAATGACCTAAATAGACAAACAAAAGGATATATAAACCAAGTTCAATACAGCAGAAAATTCTCAGCATGAATCAAATATCCTGAACCATCACGAACGTGTGAGGCAGCATGCGTGATGCTAACGTCCACACGAACCCCTCTTTCTACGCCATGTACGCACAACTAGTGTGTGTGTGTGCGTGTGAACGTGTGTGAGTGTGTATGTAGTGCGTAAGTGTGTAGGTGGGGGTGCGTGCTTGCACTCTGGGAGTGGCGAGGACGTTCAAGGACGAGTGAGACAAGGCAACGACGTCCCCCTTGCCTGTAGTGAGCGCTAGAGGGGGACGTCGAATAGCTGTTGCTTGGGTGGTGCTGCTGTGTGGGGGTTGGATATATATGTAGCAGAGGACTGCAGCACAAGACAGTGGTCCTTATATCCGGTGGGTAAGGGACCTCTCTTGTCCGTTATCTCCAGGAGCAACTTCCCTGCATTGAGATGCCGAGTGTGTGTGTGTGTGTGTGTGTGTGTGTGTGTGTGTGTGTGTGTGTGTGTGTGTGTGTGTGTGTGTGTGTGTGTGTGTGTGTGTGTGCGCATTTTCAGCTACAGGGTTGACATTATGTAACTGACGTTCATGTAATCTGCCAAAATAATAAATCCCGCTATAGGTACTGTAGAGCATGTATTTAATAAGATGTATATACGGGGGGGGTTTAATATGGGATGTGCATCCCCTATTAATCCTGTGAGCGGTAGCGCAAAAAAAAAAAAAAAAAAACAGAGGCACCAATAATGTATAATGATTAATTGTAAATACACAGCTATTGAAATGGAACAATCTATGTAAGTATCCGACATTATAATTAGTTTGCCAGTGTAGTTGAGTTTGAGTTTGTTGATAAGAGTTGACCCAGTGAAGGCTAGTCTGATCACACGGCCCTGTATGTCTAACCATCCTGTGTGATGGCGACTTTTTTTTTTTATTTTTAGCATCACGTAGCTATAGTTCTTGACACACATTGCACTCCCCTATTGTATAAGGTGGTCCCCGTAGCACAGTGGGATGCGTTCTCCACTCGCAATCGAGAATTCCGGGTATGAATCCCGGGCAGGATACAAGTGGTTGGGCGCATTTTCTATCATCTCATGGCCCTGCTCACCTAGCAGTAAGTAGGTACCCAGGACCTATAGTCAGTTGCAAGGTTGCATCCTGGGGAAGGGTCAGCAATGCGAACATACTGGGAAGAATAGGGGAAGGGGGATATAAGCTATATATATATAAGATATGGATATAAGCCCTACGTGTATAAAACACACACTGAATTATTACAGACCCAAAGAAGTACACAGTGAAGGGATAGCTACAGAAACACCTAAATGTGTTAACGAGAAGAAAATCAGACGCTCCCACAATCAGGTCTGTGAGCAGCCTTCCCTGGCGATTGTCTGATCTGTTTGGGACAATCTCACAGACGTGAACTGTGGGGAAACAAGATTATGTTCTGTTTGTACTTTATTAGTAGTCTCAATTGGTAGTATTAGTGATTAGTTGTAGTAGTAATACTGGTGGTGGTGGTCTGTGGTCGTCGTAGTAGTAAAGATAGTAGTAATCGAATTGTTATTAGTAGTAGCGATAAGATAGTTTGTTGTAACTCCATGTTGCGGTCCAATATGAGGTGCCACAACGATTGCTCACTATTGGATTGAGTAATAGTTTACAAAATCAGAAAAAAACCATGCTACTCGCTGCCTGTTGGTATCCATCCAAGTATACCGCTGGTAAACAGCTACTATGCAGCTAGGTACTTACCCAAATAGCCAACACGCAGCTGCCAACCAAACAGCCCAAAAAATCCTAAAACTAAACTATACGGCCAATTAGTTAATCACCGACTTACAAGCCGGCTAATCAGCGAGCCATTTAATATCATACTCATCCAGCCAGCTAATCAACCAGTCAGCAAATTAGTCTTGCATACAATTATCATAGTAGAAGCCGATTATCTGGCGAAGCAGGCAAGACAGCCACCTTGTACACTAAAATTTGTAGTGAGGCAGGTTAGGGAAGTCGTAAGTTTAATCTCATATTTGGCAAGGAGGAAGTGTATACTAGGTTAATATAGACTTCTATACTTTCCATATATTCCTCCGTTACCCGAGTGTCACCTTAAGTATATATATATATATGTATATATATATATTTCAATCTTCATATGATATGTTTTTAATTTGGGGGATTAACTGTCATCCTACGCTGGACGCTTTCTAGTGAATTCATATCTATAATATAGTTGACTATCCAGATGCTTGTAGATAGCCTCCCCAAAACATTGCAGGGTAACTAGTCTGTAGGTATTGATGGTCATAGGCGGGTTAAGGTAGCATCACTAACACTCCCTCGCCCCCCCCTCTCCTTCCTCTTTTTTTGCATGAAAACAGCAGACATAAGTTTCTACTCTGGCTAAATACCAGACTCCATCCTCACAATAATTCTATAATAATTCATCAATTATTATTTTACATAATTAAATGCAAGTTTCTCTGATAACCTTTAATGATGTTACGAGTGGAGAAGTTCATCATACAATCGTTATATTTATTATGATGAGTCTTCCTCTTTACAAGAAAGTTTATATGAGTGTTGTGTTGTTAGAGATTCAGCTACTCGGAACAAGTTCCAAGTAGCACGGGCTATGGTGAGCCCGTAACAGTTTATATGAGAAACCCCAAGCACATGACTGAGAAGAGTGCAGAAGGCCTATTGGCCTAGGCTTGGCCATTCTATCATCCTGCCACTGGGCTGCTTCGTCAGGTAATCAGCAGAAATATCCGTGCTGGCGATCATCCATCAAATGACAGCGAATTGGTTGAATGAGCCATTTTAGACAAGCAATCGAGCAACCACTCGGTCATCCATTAAACCCAACAAACGCGGAAAGATTACGTCGATGACCATTCAAAAGGAAAGCGTTCCCTACAGTTATGAAGCTGTTTATTCACTCAGCCAGCTATTCAGAGCGACGCCGCCCACAGCCAATCAGAGTGTAAACCAGATGGAATGACTTTCTCAGGCCATGTTGACTACACCAAGGAGCTTGGGGTAGGTTACATGAGTTAACCTACATGAGTAGGTTATCCACTTCGGCTGATTTCGCTAAATTGTTTCAAAATCTTTACTATAGGAGAGAATGTCTGCCTGTCTGTTCAAAGTTGGAGGCCCACACAGAGTTGGGGGCTAATCTCACCCAAACTGACAGGGGAACTGGTCTGGGGTTCGGAACGAACATAGGCTCGTCGGAATCGCCAGATTTCGAAAGGGAACAACATGCCAGGGATCACATTTACTCACCCTCTCTCTCCACACGACAATTTTTGGCACTGCCCGCCACCTACTCTGCTAAATATTTCCAAAACGAATTTTTCAAAACACTCATTTTTTTATAATATACACCACTATTCACTTACCTTAGGAAAATAAATATTTTCTATTGTAATAAGTTGCCCGTACTTACATAAAACAGACCATTTTCTTCCACAGCATTAAATGTTTCACAAGCATGGTCATCTATCAGAGTAACGGGGTAACTATTTTTTTAGCATTTCACACCACTGGCGACCATCCACAATGGAAACCATAATTATATATATATTTTTTAAGAGACAGATAAAGACAAGGACAGATCGAGACAAAGATAGAGACCGACACAGAGACAAACGGTAGATAGATAGCCAGGTGGATGGATAGAAAGATGGACAGATGGATGGACAGTTTAGAAACAGACCCGGGAAACGCCGGGTATCCACTCACCCTCCCACCCTCCAGGTATTTAAATATTAATAGCTATCTAATTTTATTTAAATTTAAAATAATAATAAATGTGTAGATTCTAAATTATCTATAAGTGTGTGTGTGTGTGTGTGTGTGTGTGTGTGTGTGTGTGTGTGTGTGTGTGTGTGTGTGTGTGTGTGTGTGTGTGTGTGTGTGTATTTACTATTTGTACTTAATATTTGTATCTGCAAAATCGACCTACTAGCTCTTGGACCCCGCCTTTCTAACCAAATATATTTTTAATCTATTATGTCTACCACATATATTTCTTTCTAACACACACACACACACACACACACACACACACACACACACACACACACACACACACACACACACACACACACACACACACATCCCCAAGAAGCAGCCCGAAGCAGCTGTCTAACTCCCAGGTACCTATTACTGCTAAATGAACACGGGCATCAGAGTGAAACTCTAGCCATTTGTTTTCGCCTCCACCGGGGATCGAACCCGGGCCCTTGGGACTACGTCCCCAGAGCGCTCTCCGATCAGCCGCCGAATGTGTGTATGTGTATGTGTGTGTATGTGTGTGTGTGTGTGTTTGTGTGTGTGTGTGTATGTGTGTGTGTGTGTGTGTATGTGTGTGTGTGTGTATGTGTGTGTGTGTGTGTGTATGTGTGTGTGTGTGTGTGTGTATGTGTGTACTCACCTATATGTACTCACCTATATGTGCTTGCAGGATCGAGCATTGACTCTTGGATCCCGCCTTTCTAGCTATCGGTTGTTTACAGCAATGACTCCTGTCCCATTTCCCTATCATACCTAGTTTTAAAAGTATGAATAGTATTTGCTTCCACAACCTGTTCCCCAAGTGCATTCCATTTTTCTACTACTCTCACGCTAAAAGAAAACTTCCTACCATCTCTGTGACTCATCTGAGTTTCCAGTTTCCACCCATGTCCCCTCGTTCTGTTATTATTACGTGTGAACATTTGATCTATTTCCACTTTGTCAATTCCCCTGAGTATTTTATATGTCCCTATCATATCTCCTCTCTCCCTTCTTTTCTCTAGTGTCGTAAGGTTCAGTTCCTTCAGCCGCTCTTCATATCCCATCCCTCGTAGCTCTGGGACAAGCCTCGTCGCAAACCTCTGAACCTTCTCCAGTTTCTTTATGTGTTTCTTCAGGTGGGGGCTCCATGATGGCGCGGCATACTCTAAGACGGGTCTCACGTAGGCAGTGTAAAGCGCCCTAAAAGCTTCCTCATTTAGGTTTCTGAATGAAGTTCTAATTTTCGCCAGTGTAGAGTACGCTGCTGTCGTTATCCTATTTATATGTGCCTCAGGAGTTAGATTGGGTGTCACATCCACTCCCAGGTCTCTTTCTCGAATCGTTACAGGTAGGCTGTTCCCCTTCATTGTGTACTGTCCCTTTGGTCTCCTGTCACCTGATCCCATTTCCATAACTTTACATTTACTGGTGTTAAACTCCAGTAGCCATTTCTCTGACCATCTCTGCAGCCTGTGTAAGTCCTCTTGGAGGATCCTACAATCCTCGTCTGTCACAACTCTTCTCATTAATTTTGCGTCATCTGCAAACATTGACATGTATGATTCCACTCCTGTAAACATATCATTTACGTAAATTAGAAAGAGGATTGGTCCCAGCACCGATCCTTGAGGTACTCCACTTGTTACTGTTCGCCAGTCCGACTTTTCGCCCCTTACCATTACCCTCTGGCTCCTTCCTGTTAGGTAGTTCTTCACCCATACTAGGGCCTTTCCGCTTACTCCTGCCTGCCTCTCAAGTTTGTATAGCAGTCTCATGTGCGGTACCGTATCAAAGGCCTTTTGGCAGTCAAGAAATATGCAGTCTGCCCAGCCTTCTCTGTCCTGCCTTATCCTTGTTACTTTATCATAGAATTCTAAAAGGTTTGTTAGGCATGATTTCCCTGTCCAGAACCCATGTTGGTGCTTGTTTACAAACCCAATGCTCTCCAGGTGCTCAACAAGTCTTAGCCTAATTATTCTTTCAAGTATTTTGCAGGGGATGCTTGTCAGTGATACGGGTCTGTAGTTAAGTGCCTCCTCCTTAAGTGCCTCCTCCTTAAGTGCTAAGTGCCTCCTTAAGTGCCTCCTCCTTAAGTGCTAAGTGCCTGTGTGTGTGTATGTGTGTGTTTGTGTGTGTGTGTGTGTATATTTTGTTAAAAAAATTATTAATTCACTTGCATATCTGCAACCTTCTCTTGGTTGACATGACATGTTTAACACCATTGTCCAACAAGAAGACGGGAGCTTGTTCGTGTCATAACTGAACCACATTCGCTAAGATCTGGGGAGACTTCGTACCGCCAGAGTCCGTTTCCATCACTCCCAAGTCAGTGACGAGGCAAGAGGCTCTCGACCAACGGAGAGACCCTTGGGACACACTTGAGTGTCCTCTTAAGTGATTATGTAACCTGGATTGATCGTTTGCTCTTAAACGGCCGATTAGTCTTCTGTCACCCCACTTAAACACCTCAAAATTATCGTCTTATTTCACTGATCCGCTCACTTACTGTCACCGGTTTTGAACATCCCTAATTTCCTGCTGGAATCCCCCCTCCCCCCCGTCCCATCCCAAATCCTTATCCTAATCCCTTCCCAGTGCTATATAGTCGTAATGGCTTGGCGCTTTGTCCTGATGGTTTGCTTTCCTCCCTTCCTCCGATATCTTGGTGGGGTGGGGGGTTGGGGGGGGAGGGGGGGAATACACCAATCTCAACAAAGTTAAAAACCTCTTAATGGTTTAATATTATACATTTACGAGCATATTCAACTCGGTAATATATGTGTAACCATTTAAATTTTAAACTACAACTAACTTTACAACTTAATATAATCTAAACCACATATTCTACCCGTGTTAGAGGTATAATATATTACGTTATACCAGTAATATAAAAACTATTAGCCCATAAATTAGTTTTTAAATATAAAAACTATAATTAGCTATTATAATATCTCAATGGTTTCGTACAGACTAATTTTCACGCAAATATAACCATCTATATAATTTTTTTTTTTTTAGCTAAACTATCATCGACAACTATAAGCCTTATAGTTGGCCATAATGCCACCAGGGTCGTGGTTCGAGTTCCACTTAAGAGTATGTTTTGCTGTTAATTGCATTACATTGTTTGCAGTCTCTCTACCTCCTCCTCCCACCTTCCTCCTTCCTCTTTCCTCGACTCTTTCTTTCTCCAGTTACTCATTAACAAGAATAATTGTTGGCGAATCTCTCGAGAGTTTCAACCACCCAAATGAGGAATCAATTGGCTTCCAAAATAGTTTATTTTTTTTTTTAGGATGCAATGGACTTCAAGAGTCTGAAACATTTTCAAAAAAGGTTCACCAAGTATTTCAAATAGTGCCGATTTGAACATTTCAGATTGACAGAGAGAGAGAGAGACCAGAGACAGAGATAAACAGAGACAGAGACAAACAGTCACAGAGAAACAGAGGGGAAATGACTTAGTTACCCCGCTATTAAAGGAAAACCAAAGATAAAAACGTTCTCCTACATACGACAGACCTGTGTCCAGCGTGGAGGGTCCAGCCTCACGGCTGTTGTGCTTGCGGGGGTCGAGCTCTGGCTCTTTGGTCCCGCCTCTCAACTGTCAGTCAACTGGTGTACAGATTCCTAAGCCTACTGGGCCTACTGGACTCTATCATATCTACATTTGAAACTGTGTATGGAGTCAGCCTCCACCACATCACTGCCTAATGCATTCCACCTGTTAACCACTCTGACACTGAAAAAGTTCTTTCTAATGTCTCTGTGGCTCATTTGGGTACTCAGTTTCCACCTGTGTCCTCTTGCTCGTGTTCCTCCCGTGCTAAATAGTTAGTCTTTTGTGTGTGTGTGTGTGTGTGTGTGTGTGTGTGTGTGTGTGTGTGTGTGTGTGTGTGTGTGTGTGTGTGTGTGTGTGTTATATTGGATGAGACTTTAACCTAAGTAGTAAATAGCTTGTTCTTAAAGATCTATGAATTAAGGGTATTCCAGCATTCATATAGCTTTTAACTACTACACGAGTCTTAGGTGTTCACTGTAATTTATGTTCTCGTTTCTAGTACGTAACATTCATTTACTCCAGTTATGCTAATAACACTACATTGTTCCCTCACTGTACTGTCCCTTCACTATACTAATGCTATCTCCCATCATCACTATTTTCAGCTTTTCTAACGAGTCAAGTTCAGCTAGGCAAGGTTGGGTTATCTTGAGATGATTTCGGGGCATAGCGTCCCCGCGGCCCGGTCCTCGACCAGGCCTCCTTTTTGTTACACCCCCTCCCCTCAGGAAGCAGCCCGTAGCAGCTGACTAACTCCCACGTACCTACTTACTGGTAGGTAAGAGGGGCATCAGGATGAAAGAAACATTTTGCCCATTTGTCTCCGCCTCTACCGGGGATCGAACCTGGAACCTCGGTCTACGAATCCGAAACGCTGTTCACCCGGCTGTCAAGCGCCTGCACTTTGTCATAGCTTTCGACCCCTCTAGGTTGGAGGGGGGATGGGAGGGGGGATGGGAGGGGGGATGGGAGGGGGATGGGAGGGGGATGGGAGGGGGGATGGGAGGGGGGGATGAGGGGAGGAAATGGGAGGGGGGAAATGGGAGGGGGGAAATGGGAGGGGGGAAATGGAAGGGGGGGATGGAAGGGGGGTATGGGGGGAGGAAAAGGATAAGTTTTGTTTATTTTGTTTACCTGCTAGTACAAGGTCCTCTAGTTTTGTCACTAATAAAGTATTTACAAACATGTAAGTGCAACCTTAAAGGAGCCAAACCCAATTTATTAGCATTGAAACACACACCTCTAAAATCGCCGACTAATGTGCTAGTTTATCGAACTCCTCTGAATACCCCCTCAAATAGTTGGCACTATATGCAGAATTGTATCGCGATTGTGCCTTGATGTGGCCGGGGTTTGGAGGAGGGGAGGGGGGTAGAGGAAGGAAGGGGAGGTGGGGGAGGGGGGGGTAGAGCGGCGTTCGAGGATGTCTTTGATTGGAGGGTCGTGTGACGCCTTTGATTCAAGAGAGCTGTTGAGTCTGGCGTGTGGTGGTCGGCTTCTCTCCTCGGGCATTTGAGTCAACGTAACCTGTTTACCAGCAATAGGATCTGAAGCCTGTAGCGGTGTTCGATAGGTTTGGTTAGATTTCCGTCCGGTTACGATAGGTTGAGATCGGGTAAGATAGGATAGATTTGGTGGGGGCTTTATTAGCTCCTAGGACCTATAAGCCCTCCTCGTGTGGCATTAGTCCGCAACGAACAAGCATTTCCACGTGTGGTGGTGTTTTAAGATTCTTGTCCGTCATCTTTAAGCTGAGATTAAAGCTTTTTGCTGCAGCTTATGGGATAGCAACATGCGTCTTTGCCCCAGGAAGTCAGGAACGCAGGAAAGTATCTTTCCGAGCCAACGTTTCTCCCTCCCTTCCACACAATCGACTTAAGAATGGTCCAGGACGGACCGAAACATCGTCGTCCCTTCACCTTCTAGTGTGTGGTCTGGTCAAGACACTTCCTCCCTCCCTAGTTCACCCCCCCCCACATGCCAAGCACCTGCCTCCCTCATGCCTAGTCCCTACTTACTACTCCACCTGTGAGAGAATAAGACTTTACCACACACGTATCTATAGTCACTCAAAGCGGGCGACTGGCGTGCTGGATTCTCCGAGCTCTTAAGTGGAGGTCATATACTCCGTCAGCTGTACAAGTGGCGAGGGTGGAGCAAAGTGGGTTGAGAGGAGCGAAGAAGAGGACGAGAGAGGCGTCCAGCTGTCTCTACGCCAGACGTAGAGCCAGCTGCTAGGCCAGCTGTAGTCCGCATCTGTGATTTCTCTCTTTCCCGACCCGCCGTTCCAATGACAAAGCAACAGGGTCGAAAAGACGCTGTTCCGTCACAATGTTAGGAACATAACCGCGCACGTCACAGCGGTCTAGGCCGTCTGCTCCCTCTACCTCTTCCTGAGGCAAATCTGGACAAAGTACGTCTGTATAACATTGAATCAACGTTTATAATTTTGACCCTACGTTGATTAAACGTCGTTAAACTTTACTTTGGCCGCCAGGGGGGCGCAGTGTCTGTGTGGCACGCTACCTGAAGGCCGGGGCGCCGGGTCGCATGACGGGATCACTGCCTCAGGCGCCACAGCCGGCCTGGCGCCACCACACTCAGTAACATCCACCCGAACGTCGTCTTCAACTATTCCGAGCTTCTGTCTGGCGGCATTCAACCCAATAAAGAAAATCATAAAAATGAACGGGTAAACGGCGGGAGTAACTTTAAAACATGCTACAGAAAACACTTCTCACAATTGCACAGGGGGTGGGGGGGGGGGGGGGGGGTGAGGGGGAGGGGGTTACAGGCAATATTTCTTAAAGCATTTAACTTAGGCCCGAACCCTGACCCATTTTTAGGCCCATACCCATTTTGCAAAATCGTGAAGAAGCCAGGAATTTCATAGCCAACTTGGTCCCTTTAAGGCATAGTCCTTCCCACTTGGTTATATCCGTTGTTGGACTGGTACTGTTAGCCACAACAAGCCAAGAGGGATAACAGATGTGCTTTATCCGCTTGTATCTCCAGACGGTCACGCCAGCCTCAAACACTTGCTCGAGTCTGGGATTATCTCCACACAATACACATGTATCCCCTGTGCTGGCGATGAGTCACAATAACGTGGCTAAAGTATGTTGACCAGACCACACACTTGAAGGTGAAGGGACGACGACGTTTCGGTCCGTCCTGGACCATTCTCAAGTCGATGAGAATGGTCCAGAACGGACCGAAACTTCGTCGTCCCTTGACCTTCTAGTGTGTGGTGTGGTCTGGTCAACATGTATCCTCTCCCTTGTAACGCCAAGCTGTGACACTAGAGGGAAAAACCGAGTACATGAGACTTGCCAGCAGGTCCTCCAATCCACGTGTCTCCGCCAATGGAGACACGTGGACACACACACGTGGACACACACACACACGTCCAACACTACTGAGGATATCACAGACACTATACCTGCTGTCTTTCATTTTGGCGGGGTTTTCCTTAAAATTACATATTCAAAATTGACTTTAAACGTGTTTTTTAATAAACAAATCCACAAGGGCCGTGACTAGGGTTCGAACCTACGTCCGAGAGGATCCCAGGCGCTGCCTTTCTGTGTGTTTGTTTCTGTGTGACTAGATTGTCTATTTTTTTTATTAACACATGAGGTACATTTACATTAGTGCAGCTACCCTTGACTATATGGAATGGAGTACAGTGTGTCAAAAAAGCTAACTAGGTGATGCTAACTCTGCTATTTTGTTTTTTTTATTAAGATATGAGGTACATCTGCATTAGTGCAGCTACCCTAGACTATATGAAGTGGAGTACAGTGTGTCAAAAAAAGCTAACTAGGTGATGCTAAGAAATCCCCATCACACAGGATGGTTAGTCATACAGAGGCATGTGATAAGCGGTCTGCACTGACAGACTCCGGATGCATTTTGAGGATATCAACAACACAAGATTGAATAAGGTAGCAGTGGTAATACAAGTCCCCATCTCGCAGGATGGTTAGTCATACAGAGCCATGTGTTTAATAGTCTGCACTGGCAAATTTTGGGTATACTGTGAGGATATCTTCAAGAATACGAGAGTGAATAAAGTAATTGCAAAGCTCCAGGTACCTCATGCCAACTGGTCTGATAGGTCTAATAACTGGGCATTTAGTGATGTAGTGCGGGAGATCGTGCCGTAGTTCCTGCTCACAGAGTTTGCAACTGGAGTGCTCAGTCACACAAATGATAAAGTCTATGGACTCGAAGCTAAACATTTCACTTCCACAAACTTTGTGAAGGAGTGACGTTGGAGCCGTGCCCCCCCCCCCATCCCCTCATTCTCCAGGGAGAGGAAAGGGGGGGGGGGACTGAGCCAAGGCCCCCACCCTCCCTTATGACACTCCCGACAAGCTCTCCATTAATCCTGCAAAGTTAAATGAAGCCCCCCAGCGTCTGGCCTGCGAGCTTGAACACTCTCACAGAGACATGTGTAACAATGTATTATTTTCCGGCATTAAGCGCCATTGACCTCGTTCTTGCGGTTCTGTCAGAATTATTTAATAAATTAAAGTCGTGTCTGGTCGTCAAGAATACATCTTTGTTTGACAAGATTTGAGTTGTAATTGTGACGTTATGCCGTTTCCTCCCACACCTGCACAGTAGACACCTCCTCCTCCTCCCACACCTGCACAGTAGACAACTCCTCCTCCTCCCACACCTGCACAGTAGACACCTCCTCCTCCTCCTCCCACACCTGCACAGTAGACAACTCCTCCTCCTCCCACACCTGCACAGTAGACACCTCTTCCTCCTCCTCCCACACCTGCACAGTAGACAACTCCTCCTCCTCCCACACCTGCACAGTAGACACCTCCTCCTCCTCCTCCCACACCTGCACAGTAGACACCTCCTCCTCCTCCTCCCACACCTGCACAGTAGACACCTCCTCCTCCTCCTCCCACACCTGCACAGTAGACACCACCTCCTCCTCCTCCCACACCTGCACAGTAGACACCTCCTCCTCCTCCCACACCTACACAGTAGACACCTCCTCCTCCTCCTCCCACACCTGCACAGTAGACACCACCTCCTCCTCCCACACCAGCTCAGCGACCGCCGGAGTAAACTCACATAAAGAGCCTGTTTTCAGAAGCATCGAGCCTGGTCTCCTACAGCTTCCTGCTCTACAGCCACGCGAGCACCTCTGTTTACACACACAGGGACCGGACACACTATACTGTGTCTGGCACTGGGCCTCGTTAACCACATTCAAGGGTAAATAGTGATGGAGGATCTATATAGGAATTCGAACACACGGAATATGGGTCAGCAGGTCAACCCTGACGCGAGGGCTTGGCCAAATGCGGCCAAGTGGGGCTGATATATGGACCGACATACTCGCTACTTTCCTGGTTGTCTGGGTCGGGAATGCTGGTTGGATTACCGCCTGTTCCCTCAGTTTGCTACTCCGTAAACAAAACAAACAGTACGCGGGCGGTTTGGTCCCATGGCTATCGTCGGGTGAAGCTGAACGGCCCTCATGCTGAAGTTAGGTGCTGTAATGAAGTTTTGTAAGTGTTGGGTGAAGCATTTAAAGCGTTGTGGTTCGAACAAAAGTCGTCAGTGAAGCACTTGTTTCGGAAGTGTTCGGACGTCATCAGTTGTGAGTCGCGTGTAAACCGTCTTTCCATTCATAAACAGGGGGTTTGGCGGCTGCATGGAATTGACTTTGGCCTTTATTTGTGAGGATGGGCTGCGGCTCTCCATCGATTAGCCCTGGGTTCGACTCCCGGGTTGAGTGAAACCTCTGGACACGTCTCCATACACTCGAGGCCATTATTCACCTAGCAGTGAATAGGTACCAGGGAGTTAGGCAACTGTTGTTGAAGGTCAGTCGTTGGCGTAAGAGACACCAACATGGCTAAACCAAACGAGCATCATGTCCTTACAATACGAACCCCCGCAAAAACAGGACAAAAAAGTTATGAACCTCTTTTTTAATTACCTGTAATGTAATGAACAATTATTATCCAATACTTACCAACAATTCCTTTCCCTGGGAACAGTTGAACACTTCAAGAGAAAGCGGAGTTACGCTACTAGTCCTCAACCCGTATGTCAATGCAAACACGTATTGAATATCAAATTTCCATCTCTGTTTAATCTCAAACTACATCTTTACGATGTAGTTTGCGTACGACATGTTCTACGAAGACGTCAGTCATAAAGAGAAAGTCTAAGACATAGGCAGCGAGAATGTTGTCGTCGACCAAGAGCCAAAGACTTGATAAAGTTTGTCTGTCAGAAAAAATCTAGGTTTAGAACTTTGTTATGGACGCCGAGTGCTTCGAAAAATGCTGAATACGGAGCACTGGCACTTTCTCTAATGGTATGGTAGCCCGGAGCCTCTCTCTGCAGGCTACGGTGTCTAAGAGAGCGAGCAGACGCAGCCTGCTGCGGCATCAACCCCACTCTCCGGACTGCCCAGATGGGAGGCAAGCAGGCAGAAGCTGCAGTAAAAAAAGGTCCGCAGAAAGGCAATTCTGCACAATTCCTAGGCACTGCAGACAGGACTCGTCTAGTATATCTTGTTAAGAGGTTCACCACAATAAAAAGGGCGATGTGCCAGTACTGTTAGATCTAGTTTTCACACTTAATAACGAAATAAACGAGATAAACTTAACTTCACACCATTAGAGAATTCCTTCCACAATCACGCCCAAATACGCATAAATATACGAGTCTACAGTTTGGACAAATATACGCGACTTGTTCATTACCTGTTAAATGAAGGAACATCATGATGCTTATTGGCTGCTTGTTGATTTAATCCTCCGCCTGGTGCTTCAGAATTATTAGTGACGGGTTATACGTGACGACCGATGACGGGTCACGTGACGGGCAGTGACGGGTCACGTGACGGGCGGTGACGGGTCACGTGACGGGCGGTGACGGACACGAACGGGCACGGACGGTCGAACGGGTTAAAACACAAACAAATATATAAAGGAAGATCCTGTCTGAATGACGGACAGGAGGTCACTAATAACTCTGATTTTGTTTGTTTTGATCAAACCTTGGAAGTCGTAAATAAGGAGAGCGCGCGCGCGCGCCTCCTCGCGACAACTATCGGAACCTGGCTAATTAGTCTTCATGTAGTTATAGCGTAGGGTAGTATGTGTGTTATCGTATATTTTACACACACACACACACACACACACACACACACACACACACACACACACACACACACACACACACACACACACACACACACACAAACACACATACACACATTTTTTACCTATACTAAGATAACGATATTGTCGTTAATCACGTTAGTTTCGTTAGCAGCATATACGCTTTAGGCAACATTGGACAAGTGTAAGAAGTACTGAAGTCCTCGGCGCCAGCATGAAGCCCACACCCTTGCAATGGTCCTCATTAACAATGGTCAAATATTACTTAATGTAGCACCCAATCCCCCTTTTATGAATGAAACCAACTTTAAAACACGGCTCACAACTGATTATGCAACCCGTCCTCACACAACCCGTCCTCGACTCAAGTCCATTACATCCAGCGGTCGACCCCACAGACCACAGACGCATTCATAAATTTTAACATGCTGTTCATTCAAAACAGGAATTTTCTCAAATATAAATTAATATTATAATATATTAGCATATTGTGCATATATAGGCATAGGTTAGGTTAGGTTAGGTGTTTAGGTTCTGTTGGCGATTATTTGCATTTGTAGTACGTGGGTGAAGCATTTATAGCGTTGTGGTTCGAACAAAACTCGTCAGTGAAGCACTTGTTCCGGAAGGGTTCGAACGAAATCAGTTGTGAGTCGTGTGTAAACCGCTTTTCATTCATAAACAGGGGGTTTGGCGGGTGGATGGAATCCCTTGGATCTTTGTTTGGAGGACGGGCTGCCTCACACTAGGCTGTTTACAGCAGCGGCCGGCCTCCCCAGACTCATTCATGAATTCTAACACACTGTGCATTAAAAATTGGTTTGTTCACGTATATAAATTAATATTAATATACATAAAAAAATCTATGTATAGTTAGTCGTAGGTTAGGTTAGGTTAGGTTCTGTTGGCGATTATTTGTAGTTAAAGTACGTGGGTTAAGCATTTATATAATTGAGGTTCGAACAGGGAGGACGTCAGCGAAGCACTTGTTCCGGAAGTGTTCGGACGTCATCAGTTGTGAGTCGTGTGTAAACCGCTTTTCATTCGTAAACAGGGGGTTTGGCGGCTGGATTAACGAGCTTGGATCTTTGTATGGGAGAACAGGATGGATTGCATTAGAACCCTTCTTAAACAATGCTTAACTCTCTTCCTATGTTCGAATTAACTCTCTTCCTGTGTTCGAATTGCACCACTCAAAATGCTTCACCCACGTACTGCAAATTCAAATAATTGCTAACACAACCAAATTATCTTACCTAACCTAACCTAGGTCTACCTATAAACAAAATAAATTATAGTAAACTATGATTTTGGGTTTCGTTAAAATTTTGCGTTCGGCCACAGCTTGGGCGAACACATCCCGAGGATGGGTTGTAATGTTCAATAACTCACTACATTACACGTTCTCTAATAGATCTCTAACCCTATCCTTGGAGGACGAGAATATATGCAAGCATATAATTACATATACCAGTTAGTGGATATGCTACCACGTCTGTGGTAAAAACTAACAAACAAGAGAGTTGAGAAGGTTCAGTGATATGCTACAAACCTGATCCTAGGAATTATATTAGAGTTGCGAGCACAGCAGAACCAGAGGAGACATGACTGAAACGTACAAGATACTAATCTAAATAAACATAATGAATAAGAGCAAATTATTCCAAGAGAAACAGAGTCACAGATGGGAAATGGAGAAGCAGACGAGCAACAGACGTGAAAGTGTGGTCACAGCGTGTTGAAGCAGGAGAGAAGGGACTTGAAGAAGAAGTTAAAGTAAAAGATATCAAACACATCTTCAAAGACAGATATGTAAACAAAATTGGAGAAATTGAGAATATATTTAGAGCAGATTTACTCAAGCGAGTGATTTCTAACTACAAACATGCACTCTTTGATAACAATTATATAACAAGGTTCTTCGATAACTTTTGTTGAACTTTCTCTGGGCAAATAAGCGGAACTGAGCTAAGTTTGGCTAAGTTAGGCTAGTCTAGGTTAGGTTAGGTTAGGTTAGGTTAGGTTAGGCTAGCTTGGGTATGGTTAGGTTAGGTTAGGCTACCTTGTGTATGGTTAGGTTTAGGTAATCACTTGAATTTCCAGCAAGCAACAGATCTTGCTTGAAACATTTTCTTACAACATTTAAGAGTTTTATCTTTTTAAAGGACCGTTTTACACCGATTAAGTCTGTTTTGGATAGTTCACAGTCGCTTGTTCCTGTCTGATTCCCCGAACAGTAAATGGGTAACAATAAATAGGTACCTGGGAGTTAGTCGACTGTTGTGGGTGGCATCCAGTCGTCGGCTGAAGCGATCTGGATCAGATTTACACGCTCACTGTTCCCGACAAGGTTAAATGATTAGGCCTTTGCCCAAGCAGTACAACGGTGAACCAAGAAAAAGATTCCTTGACCGATCGGTGACCTTACTGGCGGGTCTCACGCTTGCCTGTTGTCAAGCACGTCGTCTGGCCAAGAGAGAGACTGTCCAGTTGTCTGTTTGTCTTCTTGACTGAGGAGATATCTTGACAGAGGCGACATTATCATGCCAAGGAAGACATCTTGTCAAGGGAGACATCGCGCCAGAGAAGATGTCTTCACACAGTAAAATGATCAGTAGCCTAGGCCTCACTAAAGTCTTGATGATTAATAACAAGAGATTTCAGATGGCTGCGCCGTCATGGCGAGGGAGAAGGCTGCCGAGGTAGGTCGCATAATTTACTGCCAGTCAGGGAAATAAACAAAAAGGTTTAAATTTAGATGCGGATCTATTTTGTTGCTAAGGAGAGGAGGAGGAGGAGGCTAGAAGTCTCCTGTGTCGTCTGGAACAGCCGAACTCTTTACCCCTAAACAAAGTACATTATCATGAAGCTTGGTAAGGGAAATTGAAATTGAAATAAGTTTATTGAGGTAAAATACACACAAAGGGATGAGGTAGCTCAAGCTATTCTCACCCCGTTCAGTATATCGTGTTAATATATACATAGACACACATCACAAGTAATAAACATATTACCAAATATTCTGAGAGATAAACATATATATTTCCTCCTTTACACAAGTTACTTGGTAAGGGAAGCTTACGAGACGGAACATTTGGTCTCATGCGTAAGTATCCACTAGGAGAATGAGACGAAAATTCCGGACATTTTGGAATTTCAACACATTATCAAGGAAATGCAACCTGAGAACTTCCGTTTCAGGGCTATAAAACGTTCGGGACTTTCATTTCATTTTCCTAGTGGATACTTACGTATAACCGAATCACGTTTTTTTGTGATTATTCTTGCATATTGTATCATATGAAGGTAAGAAATTCACCTGGAATTGGAGAGAGAGAGAGAGAGAGAGAGAGAGAGAGAGAGAGAGAGAGAGAGAGAGAGAGAGAGAGAGAGAGAGAGAGAGAGAGAGAGAGAGAGAGAGAGAAAGAGAGAGACAGAGAGAGAGAGAATTTGGGAGTTGGGGGTTAATATTAACAATGAACCCTTAACAAGAAGACCTCAGTGCATCAATATCACCAGCTGCATAGGTTAGGTTAGGTTAGGTTAGGTTAGGTTGGCCACCATAAGAACTACCTTTAAGAATCTGAACAAAGAGTCGTTCAGGACGTAGTACACTACATGTCAGACCAATTCTGGTTCCAATTGCGGCTCCAGTGAAAAGTCTTTATCTTACCAAACACAAGACGAAACTGGAGAAAGTTCAGAGCTATGCCAGCAGACTAGTCCCAGATCTGATAGGTATACGTTACGAGGAAAGACTAAAGGAGTTAAACATCAATGAAAACAAAGAAGAGACATTGGAGATATGATTACCATATATACAATTTATCTAGCGAATATACAGGGTGGTCGAAGGCACACTATCCAGTATAAACGCTAGAAAGGACGCAGTCCCAGAAGGAAACTAAGTACCCTCATGAGAGCCATAGAGATATTGGAATACTTTCAGTGGTAAAGTTCACTACGGGCTCACCATAGCCCGTGCTACTTAGAACTTTTTGTTCCAAGTAGCGAATCCTAAACAATAACACTTTCAGTGTTGTGGACACATGGGATGCGAAGAGAAGTGGTGTAGGCAAAACTCCATTCATAGTTTCAAATGTAAATATGATGGATCCCTTACGGCTTTGGAATTTATACATTACTCGATAGTCTTGAGAGGCGGGACCCAAGAGCCGTAGTTCACACAACACACACAGGTTCTAGCAGCCGAGAGGACAGCACTCAGAGGTCGTAGTTCTAAGGGTCCGGGTTTGGTTCACGGCAGAGGCAGAAACAAATAGGCAGAGTTTCTTTCACCCTGATGCTCCTGTTCACCTAGCAGTAAACAGGTACCTGGGAGTTGGGCAGCTGCTACGGGCTGCATCCTGGGGAATGTGTGTGTGTGAGAGAAAAAAATATGTAGAAGATATGATAGAAGAAAAATAGGTCGGGATTATACATCATTATATTATTGAATAATGTACACTAGTATTGTATATTATACAACCGACGGTTAGAAAGGCGGGGTCCAAGAGCTAAGAGCTCAGTCTGGCGTCACAAATAGTAAATACAATCACAAAAAAAGTCGTGGAAGCCTCAAAAATTTTAAAGTCAGATTTAAAAACAAAACAAAAGTCACCAGACAAAAAAAGTTAAATTAAAATACATAATTGAAGTCTACATAACGATGTAAACCCCCACTGAAAGTCTACTGTGAGGTATACCAACGTAACTACACACCAGACACTTCCCCCTACTCTACTTATTTAGTAAAATTAAAAAAAAATGACATCAGAAATTCTTTCAAATTCCGCACCGGCAAGCGTCAACCTCACTATTCTCTGTGAATGGTGAACCTCATCTCCCTCTCTTCCCCTCTCCCCATCACTCCCCTCTCCCTGAGATATGGGACGCCAGCTCCCCACCTGGTAACAACTCTCCCCGTAGCCTATTCTCGATGCACAGAACCTGTCTGAAGAGTTCCGTTAGGACTGGCGGGCTGTGTGTGCGTGGGTGTGCGTGTGGGTGTGCGTGCGCGCGTGAGTGTGTGTGGGTGTCCGAGTGTGTGCATGTTTTGGGGTGTGTGTGTACTCAGCTATTTGTGCCTGCAGGATCGAGCGTTGGCTCTTGAATCCCGCCTCTCTAGCCTTCGGTTGTTTAAAGCAATGACTTCTGTTCTTCTCTATCATACCTAGTTTCAAAACTACGAATGGCGTTTGCTTCCACAATGTGCTCTTTAAGTGCATTCCATTTCCCCTACTACTCTCACGCTAAAAGAAAACTTCCTTATATCTCTATAACTCATCTGAGTTTCCAGCTTCCACCCATGTCCCCTTGCAATCTGTTGGTAATCCCTGTGTACATTTCGCCTATTTTCACTCTGTCAATCCTCCTATGTATTTTGTATGCTGCTATCATATCTCCTCGCTCCGTCCCTTTTTTTTCAGTCGTTCTTCATATCCCATCCCATGCAACTCCGGGACTCGCCTCGTCACAAATTTCTGAACTCTTCCCAGTTTCCTAATGTGTCTTTTTAGATGGGGGGCTCCATGACGAGGCTGCATACTCTAAGATTGGTCTCACGCAGACAGTGTAGGTTAGGTTAGGTCTTTGAATGCCTCCTTACTTAAGTTTCTGAATGACGTTCAAACTTTTGATAGCGAAGAGTACGCTGCTGTCGTTATCCGATTTACATGTGCCTCAGGAGTTAGATTTGGTGTTACGTCCACTCCCAGGTCCCATTTCTCAAATAATTTCACAGGAAGATAGTTTTCCCTTCATTGTGTACCTGTCACCGAGTCCCATTTCCATAACTTTACACTTATTCGTGTTGAACTCCAGTAACCATTTCTCTGATCATCTCTGCAGACAGTTCAAATCCTCCCAAGGCTCACCCACCCAAGGCTCACCCACCCAAGGCTCACCCACCCAAGTGTCACCCACTCAGGACTCATCCACACTTACAACCATCACAGCGCGCCCCGCCGACAACCCCTAACGGAGGAAGACTTCCTCATGGACCCGCTAATGGATCAGAGATAATTAACCAACGCCTGCCACTCGCAGTGTGAGCGGCAGCCTCCCTCATTCACCCTATTATCAGAGGACGACCCATTAAGCAGTGCACCTAATGGGGGGGGGGTGCTCAAGGGTAATACCGAACAGCTAAAGGAGACACATCACAAATTAGGCCTCTAAAGACGCATTAGGTCTACTGATATCGACAGAATAGGCTTACTAATGATAGATCTACGTGTCTCACTTCCCAGAATGAATGTAAACGACTTGTCGGACCTTTAATTAAGGCAACCACGTGTTGGCGTGTAGATCGAGGTTTGTTGTTGTTTAAGATGTTCCAAGTAGCACGGGCTATGGTGAGCCCGAAGTTCGAGGTGTTTGCTGACACAGACGTATAACTGAATGTCATTAAAACTTTTCTTGGCTCAGGAAACCATCGTACATTATAGTGTTTAAATGAAAACGAGATTTTGGTAGACAGGGAAAATTTATATATTTGCTTTAAAATATTCATATGTATAAAGGTTATCTTTGAGGTTATCTTGAGGTGATTTCGGGGTCTCCGCGGCCCGGTCCTCGACCAGGCCTCCTTTTTGTTATACGCTACCCAGGAAGTAGCCCGTAGCAGCTGTCTAACTCCCAGGTACCTATTTATTGCTAGGTAACATGGGGATCAGAGTGAAAGAAACTGCCCATTTGTTTCCGCCTTCACCGGGGATCGAACAGGGAACCTCAGGACTTTGAATCCGAAGCGCTGCCCACTCAGCTGTCAGGCCCCTAGCTAAGGTGTAACCACTAACTACCTCAGTGCTCAGTAGAGTGACAGGAGAGGCAGTGGGTGGAGAGGTGAAGTAATTATCAGGAGGAAAGCGCTATTAAGTCTTACGGGCTCACCATAGCCCGTGCTACATGGACACTTCGTCCTGAGTAGCTGAATCTTTAACAACAACAACTATTAAGCCAGTATGACCATCCAGTACTGGAAGGGTATATGAGCATCGAGGGAATGGGATGGTGACCAACCAATTGGACTATCGGGCATCGAACGCCGACTCTGCAAGGTGCAAGAACTTTGCTGTGCCGACCAGTCAAAAGGGCGGGGGGAAGAAGGTGGAAATTTAGACATCCAATATATAATAGTGGACAAATAATTCCATATATTTAACCCCTTTTCCTTCCTTCTTTGTCGCAACATATTCGAAGACAAAAACACTTTGATCACTGGTCAATATTAGCCTTTCGTGGTCAATATTGTCAATATGTCTATCTGTGTGAGGCTGTTACGAAATTTAGTTACGAAAGTTGGAGGTTACCAGCTCTTTGGTTTCTACCCCCCCCCTTCCCCCTTCTCCCCACCACACTCTACCTTGTTTCCTCTCTGAAATGTTGCATCAAGAAGCTCTTTTCTACCACATTAACAAGCTAACTTCTCCATATCACATCCCCCCCCCTTCTCGGGTAGATTGCTACCCAGTCAATTTTCCTATGATTTAAGTCCCCCATTAGCCGCTTTGTTCTAAGTCTGCCAGCTGTCTGCCCAGCCCGTCCTCCGAAGGTTTCCAACGTCTAGAAAACGGGCAAGTTAAAGTGGCCTCTCCTAACCAATCAGAGGACCCAAAACGGAAAACGAGACAGTATGTCACACTTTCGCGAGCCACTTCCATTTTCTAGTGCGCCAATTTCTGGCCCTCATGTTACGCATATGATCGAAAACCCACGTTCTTTGTAGGAGGACAGGTTCGTCTACCACAACTTGGAGGACTTTTGTAAAGTTCTGTTTGCATTTAGAATATTCGTTACTAGGTCTATTATGGCTTTCTGGGGGGCTGTAGATCACAGCCACTATCACTCACCCTCTCTCTCTCTCTCTCTCTCCTTGCACATAAATCATTCCCCACAATGAAGTCTTCATCATTCCTATCACATCAAAGTTTATGTATGCCAGTCCTTTCCTTTAATTCGTCTGCTTTATGTGATAAGTCATCAGGATTGGTGACTTCAGATCATGAATTATTTTTGTCTGAAAGTCGGGTTTCTAATTTAGGATTTGAATGTATTGCTAAGTAGGGTGAGGGTGGGGGGGGAAGGGGGGGGGGTGCGGAAGGGAACCGATGGAGAGAGGAAGGGTGTGGATGCTAGTGAGGTAGTGGGAAGGAGAAAGGGAAAGGTGGAATATGGAAAAGAAGCATAGAAGACTTTGGAGTGATAAAAATCTGGGGAGGATATGCGGGTGAGAAGGGGTATTGGTGGTTCATGGTTGATGGGTGTCGTTTGATGGACGCGGAGGAAATTGATGCAGGTTAGGTTGGAGGATCTTGAGTTTCTGATATGTTTGGCTTGGGGAAGGCTCTGGGGGGGGGGATACTCTTGGGGCTGTGTGTACTGTGTGTGTGTGTGTGTGTGTGTGTGAGTGTGTGTGTGTGTGTGTGTGTGTGTGTGTGTGTGTGTGTGTGTGTGTGTGTGTGTGTGTGTGTGTACTGTGTGTGTGTGTGTGTGGTGTGTGTGTGTGTGTGTGTGTGTGTGTGTGTGTGTGTGTGTGTGTGTGTGTGTGTGTGTGTGTGTGTGTGTGTGTGTACTGTGTGTGTGTGTGTGTGGTGTGTGTGTGTGTGTGTGTGTGTCTGTTTACTAGTTGTGTTTTTGCGGGGGTTGAGCTTTTTTGCTCTTTCGGCCCGCCTCTCAACTGTCAATCAACTGTTTACTAACTACTAACTTACTAACTACTTTTTTTTTTTTTTTTTTTTTTTTTTTTTTTTTTCCACACCACACACACACACACACACCCCAGGAAGCAGCCCGTGACAGCTGACTAACTCCCAGGTACCTATTTACTGCTAGGTAACAGGGGCACTTAGGGTGAAAGAAACTTTGTCCATTTGTTTCTGCCTCGTGCGGGAATCGAACCCGCGCCACAGAATTACGAGTCCTGCGCGCTATCCACCAGGCTACGAGGCCCCTCTGTGTGTGTGTGTGTGTGTGTGTGTGTGTGTGTGTGTGTGTGTGTGTGTGTGTGTGTGTGTGTGTGTGTGTGTGTGTGTGTGTGTGTGTGTGTGTGTGTACTGTGTGTGTGTGTAGTGTGTGAATCATCTACCACTTCACCCCCCCCCTCTCACCCCATAAGGTGTGGAAGGGGGGAGTGGTTGAGGTGTTGCACCCTCACTAACCACATCACCTACGCTGCCCTACTCACTGTCCACACAACGCTTCCCTGACGCAACACCGTCTGTTTGACAGATCTCACCCCCTGTCCATGGAGGACAGAAGAACATGTATATATATACTGGTTAGCATTGTAAATGTGTGGCCACATGTGGTAGAAAATAATACTAATAAAAAAAAACATGTTTTATTCCAGATAGGGCAATAGAGAGGTGGGGGAGAGAGAGAGAGAGGGAGGGGGGGGGGAATGAGAGAGGGATGGATAAAGAGAGGGAGAGAGAGGGAGGGAGGGAAGGTCAAGTAGGAGAGCTCCACAGCAACAGAGGCGAAGGACGACATCAAGGGCAAGAGGTAAACAGTCCCCCCCCCCCCTCTCTCCCTTCCCCCTTCCCCCAGCACGCACACCATCTATCCCCCTTCCCCCCCAGGGAGGTGGAAGGTGCTGGGGGTGGTGGTGGTGTGTGTCGGGGGAGATTGGGTGGGTTAGATACCAACCTGTCATCCAAATATCACAGTACCTATGATAAGTGGATAAGTGTTGGATGAAAGCACAAGAAAACATACGAATCTTTGCACGTGGGAAAAAAAACACGTTTTCCATTATTAATTTTGTATAGAAAGAAGACAAAACAAAAAAAAAACACAAAAAAAACTGACTTTTTCCATTCACAGGTATAACACACAGGTATAACACATAGGTATAACACACAGGTATAACACACAGGTATAACACACAGGTATAACACACAGGTATAACACACAGGTATAACACACAGGTATAACACACAGGTATACAGCATTAAGGCTGAGATTACTTCTGTTAGGCCTAGGATACCTTATTTAGGCCTAGAACAGGGTTAGCAGTTAGCCTCTGATCCTTCTTTGTCATACTATTAATATTCCAAAAGTACAAAACGTGAGCATGTTTTTTTTTTGTAAACAAGCGTTCATATTTTACACATTACAGCTACAGTAGTTGAAGGTTCTGTACTTTCTGCAGGACGTGTTAATTAGCGGTAGATTGGTAGCAGTCAGTGTAGATACCTCCTGGGTTTGGTAGATTGGTACCAGTGTAGGTAAAGACTGTGTTTGGTATATTGGTACCAGTCAGTGTAATTTATACTGTATTTGGCAGATGGGTACCAATGTAGATAATTCTGTGTTTGGTAAATTGGTACTATTCAGTGTAGATACACACACACACACTGTGTTTGACAGATTGTTGACAGTCAGTGTAGACCCTGACACACCTTGCCACACATATTCTCTGGAAAACATCGTATCTCTCAACTTAGACCAATGCCCCCACCCCCCTATTCTTAACTTTCTTCTTCTTCAATTACCCTTAACACCACCTCCTGATCACCATCATCAACTACCAACTGACTGTCTTGGTACAGTGTTTTCCTTATTAGAGGGAACCCAGAGAGTTCTCAAAATGATTTCCCGTGTGGACCAGAAGCCCGTTCAATAGGAGCGGGCACTCTGCCCCATCTCTTCAGAAGGGCAGGACGCTTCGGTTATGTGTGTGTGTGTGTGAGAGAGAGTGTGTGTGTGTGTGTGTGTGTGTGTGTGTGTGTGTGTGTGTGTGTGTGTGTGTGTGTGTGTGTGTGTGTGTGTGTGTGTGTGTGTGTGTGTATGTGTGTGTGTGTGTGTGTGTTTGGATTGCTAGCCTTATAGAGGCTTTACTTCCATTGTGTGTGTGAGGTAAACTATATTTTACCTCAGTAAAGCAGCCAAGGTAATCTGAAAGATAAGAGGGGAAAAAAAATAATCTTGGTGCAAATTTCCAGTTTAGGTACAGGAATATGACGTCTTATGTGAAGAATATGCATAGGTCGTTCTGGTGGCTGAGTGGACAGCGCTCTAGACTCGTGGACCTAGGGACCGGGGTTCGATCCCCGGCGGAAAGCAAATGGGCAGAATATCCTTCACTCTGATGCGCCTGTTACCTAGCAGTAAATAGGTACCTGGGAGTTAGACAGCTGCTACGGGCTGCTTCATGGGTGTGTGTGTGTGTGGAAAAAAATATTAGTTAGTAGTTAGTAACAGTTGATTGATTGACAGTTGAGAGGCGGCACAACTAGGTGAATACAACTACGTGAATACACACACACACACACACGCACACACACACACACACACACACACACACACACACACACACACACACACACACACACACACACACACAGATATTAGAAAGAACTTTTTTAGTGTCAGAGTGGTTGACAAATGGAATGCATTAGGGGGTGATGTGGTGGAGGCTCACTCCATACACAGTTTCAAGTGTAGATATGACAGAGCCCGATAGGCTCAGGAATCTGTACACCTGTTGATTGACGGTTGAGAGGCGGGACCAAAGAGCCAGAGCTCAACCCCCGCAAACACAACTAGGTGAGTACACACACACACACACACACACCAAAGACCCGAAGCTCAACCCCCTCAAGCACAACTAGGTGAGGACACACATACAATCTGAGGCTTCATTACATAAATGCTGCAGGATACACCCCCAGAAGGAGCCACTTTATCATTCACTACATCATTACTCAAACAACAGCCACGTGGGGACGCAAGAAGCTCCTCCAGATGAACATCTTCAACAAACACAAAAAATGACCTAACCAAATTTATCACCGGGAACAAAAAAATAAAAGTTCCAGTCACAATTTGCATACAAATGTCTTGTTTGCTCTTGATAACAAGAATATATGAATTCATAGACGGCCCTTAGCCTCGTCTACCTCTGATGTATATGCTGTTGATATATATAAGTAAATTTCTTTCCTCCAGAAGAAGATTTCATATCTCAGGAAAACAAAAGGAAAAGTGAAGATTTGGGTTAACAGATAATTGTCATTTTAAAAGAAAGGAAATAAATAATGAGTCACATATGGCCATATATAGGTTATATCTGTGTTGACACGAGGGCCACACACCTGACTGAATTCCTCTCATGCTATTTAATCTATATTATTCCGAATATTATTCTATTTCCTCAAGTTCCTTCCTAGTTCCTTCTACTTAGCTATGTCCCCCATTACGAATTGTCTCGAGATTGTATGCCAGTTTTGTAAGCAAATCTCTGGAAGTTTTCGACGTTCTGTTTACGCTTTGGAAAAGTTTTAGGTTCCAGGCTGGTGCCGCAGACTTAAATATTGGCGTCATGTGGGCATAGTTTCATGACCTCAATGATTCTTCGTTGGGGAGTCCTGAGGCTGTTGAAACGTTTACTTCCTGAGCGAATATTTTATTATTCATCTTTTCAGTCTAACATCATCTGATAACTTCCTGTTCTGTTTGTTCGGGAGGTTAACGGGAACAGCACGGGTCGTATTACCAAGGTTTGTGGAGGTAACACCTGTTACTTCCCTCTCCTCTGGCCGCTCTTGCCCTCTGGCACGCTCTTTTACGTGTCAGCGTGAGAGCGTGTCAAAGAGTGTGATAATAAATAAGAGTGAGCGTGTGAGTGTGACAGCGGGTGTGTGGGGGGGATTGCTGAGGTAGCGAACATGTGTGAGATTGGTTGCAAGAGTGAGGGAGTCAAATAAGAGAGAGATAGTGACAGCGTGTGAGATTGAGTGTGAGATCGAGGCAGGCAGCCCGAGGTAGTGTGACGAGCACACTGACACACGATACGGGTCAACAAACTGTGAGTGAGGCGCCCGAACTCTATAAATTGACTTCAGGTACAGAGCCTCGATGCTCTACTACCACTTCTCTTCTCCCAACTACTCCTCCGCTACCACTTCTCTCCTTCACCCTCTTCTCTACCTGTGGTGCACATTACAAATATATTCTGTAATGATCTATATTAAAAGTGTATAGATTGTTTATGTGGGTTTCAAGACTCTTAATTTGGCTATTTTCAGGTCTCTTTCATTCTCTTATTTGGGACGAGATTTCTGTTGAATTTTTTGGGGGGAATCATGTGTTATTAAATTGTCAGTTCTTCTAGTTATAGGTCTGTTTACCTCTAGGTTGTTTAGTTCTGTTCAATGCGTAATTGTCTACTTGCCAATAGTTAATTACTCAGGAGTCGTGTGCTCTTCCTGGTTTAGGAATATCATGCAATTCTTCCTGACTAATATGTGTCTGTCTGGAGTTAACATGTCAACTTTCTCTGTCAAGGAAAATGTCTCCGTTATGGCATCATTTGGAGGTCGGTGGCTGGTGCCTGACGCAGAGGTCGTTTCCTCCTGCGGGAGATCGTGTTCCTCTCTGATGGTCGTTCGTTGGCTCCTGCTGACGCGGAAGGTCGTCCACTTCTAACTGAAGAAGGTCGTCTGGTTTGAGTGGAGGTCGTTTACTCCTGGTGTGGCTCGGCACGTGTGTGGGGGCGAGAGTAGGTCCCTGTGTCTCTTGTAGGTGGGGCTGGGTCTCTCTCTCTCTCTCTCTCTCTCTCTCTCTCTCTCTCTCTCTCTCTCTCTCTCTCTCTCTCTCTCTCTCTTGTAGGTGAGGCTGGGTCCCTCTCTCTCTCTCTCTCTCTCTCTCTCTCTCTCTCTCTCTCTCTCTCTCTCTCTCTCTCTCTCTCTCTCTCTCTCTCTCTCTCTCTCTCTCTCTCTCTTGTAGGTGAGGCTGGGTCCCTCTCTCTCTCTCTCTCTCTTTTGTAGGTGAGGCTGGGTCTCTCTCTCTCTCTCTCTTTTGTAGGTGAGGCTGGGTCTCTCTCTCTCTCTCTCTCTCTCTCTCTCTCTCTCTCTCTCTTGTAGGTGAGGCTGGGTCCCTCTCTCTCTCTCTCTCTTTTGTAGGTGAGGCTGGGTCTCTCTCTCTCTCTCTCTCTCTCTCTCTCTCTCTCTCTCGGTGAGGCTGGGTCCCTCTCTCGCTCGTAGGTGAGGAATGCGACGTATCAGTACAATGTAAAGCACCGTAATATTGACGTTTTCTACGAATCGGCCTCGAAAGGTTAGTGGGGTTGATGGGGTTCGTACGTGTCTGGTGAGAAAACAGTCGCATTATTTACGAAGTGAGAGTTAGTCTGGAGAGATACTGGACGTGTGATCCTGTGGTCCCTGATTCGATCTCGGGGACCGGAGAGAAATAATGGGGCAGAGTTTCTTTCACCCTATGCCCCTGTTACCTAGCAGTAAAATAGGTACCTGGGTGTTAGTCAGCTGTCACGGGCTGCTTCCTGGCGGTGGAGGCCTGGTCGAGGACCGGGCCGCGGGGACACTAAAGCCCCGAAATCATCTCAAGATAACCTCAAGATAGGTGGGGTGAGGGGTATGGGTGGGGTCCGCCCCCACCTGGGGTCTGGGGTAGGTGCTGGCAAGTCACAGGTGTTCGCAATAACACTCTTGTCTCACCCTGCTGCTCTGTTATTGTTGTTGTTGTTGTCCCAGCTGTTGTTGTTGTTGTTGTCCCAGCTGTTGTTGTTGTTGTTGTCCCAGCTGTTGTTGTTGTTGTTGTCCCAGCTGTTGTTGTTGTTGTTGTCCCAGCTGTTGTTGTTGTTGTTGTCCCAGCTGTTGTTGTTGTTGTTGTCCCAGCTGTTGTTGTTGTTGTTGTCCCAGCTGTTGCTGTTGTTGTTGTCCCAGCTGTTGTTGTTGTTGTCCCAGCTGTTGTTGTTGTTGCTGTTCCGACTGCTGCTGCTACATCAAAAGTTGTGATGAACGACAACGGAACTAACAAATGCCTCCAAGAAATACAAAAATGTGCAGAAATTAGCGAGCGCTGAGAAGTCATCACACCAGGTGCTCTCTAATTGTCCTTATTCCTATTGGTAATTTTTAACTTTTTACTGATGGACAAAACGTGGTCATAAAAGAACGCGGTGAAAGAATACATGCGAGGGTATACACGTGTGTATATATATATATATATATATATATATATATATATATATATATATATATATATATATATATAATGCTGCAGCATACAGAATGTATACATTTGATAGTTGATAGGCCTAGTTCACTCCTGCCGTTGATATAGGCCATATAAGAAAAAAAAAGCGTAATCGTGTCAGTCATTTTTACAACAATGAAAGACGAGTAAGACGTCGTGACCTTGGCAGTTGGACACTTAGCGCTCGTCAATTTTAATAGCTTACGAGGTGATCCTCTTGGCGGGTCAGCGGTGTGAAGGGTGAAGACACCTGCTGCTGGAAGAGGGTGGAAGGGGGGGAGGTGGGGGGGGGGAGGGGGAGATCTTGAAGGAGGGGGAGGGGGAGATCTTGAAGGAGGGGGAGGGCACCCTTCAAGAGCTGGGACTCTTACCTTATCGAAGTATATAACAGAGTGTGGAGTAAGGGCTCGAGCCCTTACTCCACCTGAAGGAGAGATCTCTCCTTCAGGTGGGTGTCTGCAGGTAGGGGCCTCCCTACCCCACTCCTCCTTCCTATCTCTCTCTCTCTCCCTCTATTTATCTTTTTCCTGGCATTCTCTTTCTATTCCCCTTGCCGTCCTCCCTTCCTCATCCCTCTCTCCCTCTGTGCGTTTCCCTCTCAGCATTCCTAGCTTCCTTCTCTCCTCTTCTCCTCTCTGGTTGCTTCATTTCATCTTTGCTCACAAGTCTCTCTCACTCTTTCTCTGGGAATTTACTCTGCATTCCTCTTTCTTTTGTTATGTTGTGTTCCGCTTGTAACTCTTATCAAATACTTAGTATTATTGCTTGTTTCTCGCATGTCTCTCTTTCTTTTAGGTCATTAGGAGAGAGAGAGAGAGAGAGAGAGAGAGAGAGAGAGAGAGAGAGAGAGAGAGAGAGAGAGAGAGAGAGAGAGAGAGAGAGAGAGAGAGAGAGAGAGAGAGAAGGATATAATCATCACGTTCACTGGAACAAGCAAGAATCATCTGGGATGCTGTGGTGTCAAAGATAAGGTAAGGTGTGTCAAAGATAAGTGGAGGTGTGTCAAAGATAAGTGAAGGTGTGTCAAAGATAAGTGGGTCAAAGTATGAGTGTATCAGAAATAAATAAGATACTTCTTGCACATATTATCACAAAGTGTATTCTATGGATAGCTTAGTTTCCGGGTTCCGCCTCAACCAAATAATAAGACCCTCAAAAAATAATAATAATAGAAACGCGCGCTTGCACACACACACACACACACACACACACACACACACACACACACACACACACACACACACACACACACACACACACACGCACGCACGCACCTACCCACCCACCAGGTACCCAATTCATCTTGCAAAAATGCACGTCCTTGAAGGGGGAGGGGGGGTCAACATCCTCATCTCTCCAGCGGTTACAGCAAGATGTTTTCACGGGCGAGGGTAAACAGCCTCTCCGTAGTGAGCCGCTCCACATAAGCTGAGGGGATGAAGTTTGCTTCACCGAGTCATACACTCTGAGAGTCAGCGAGGACCACTAGGAAAAACTAATGAAAATAAATACTAAGATTGGACTTGCTTATAAGAGCATCAATTTTTACAGTTAGTAGAGCTTGGAGAGGCAATGTGTGATGCAACGAGGGAGGGGATGGATTATTGTGTGTTGCAATGTCTGCAGTTGAGTCGAGTGGAAGTCCGTTATATAGACTGTGATCAACTAGGGACAGGTAAGGGAGAGAGAGAGAGAGATTGTGGCAGGTTGATTAGACCGGGAGAGTCAACTCTGAGCTGGTCCTTCCATCTCACAACTATGTCTTCTGTTTCTTGAGAAAGTATAGTGTGTGATGAGCCGAGGAGCTATGTTGTATGGTAGGGTATTAACAGCTGCTAGAGCACAGATATAGACATATGCAGACAATTTTTTTTCCCAGTAACTGATCTTGAGTATGTGCCTAACATGAGCGGGTCGAGATTGGCATCAAAGAACAGAGTGCCACCTGACACTGTGTCACAGTGACCCCCACCACAAAGAATCTTGTCATACCGTTATGACCTGATACTGACTTATTATTATTATTCAGAGAGTAATCACACTAACATGCCAGCAGCGACGAGAAAATCTGTAGGAGCCTTAATGAGGGTTCGAACCTATACGGTGGGGTGTTCCCACACACACGTGCTAGCCACTACACCACGACATGGTATAACCAACCTGGAGTTCTAGTGTTGGACCAACCAGCAAGTGTAGCCCGGAACACTGTACAGGACTAAAGGAACCTCTCAGTATACAAACACCGAGAAATGCTTCACATTACGGAGGCAGCAGATATGAAGCAGAAGCCGTTACCAAAACTCACACAGGCTCGGTGCGTATAACAACGGTGTACTAAGTACAGGAACCATGCGTTGATTGCCCCCTCACACTGCGCATTACCAGGTGGATGCGTACGGTTCATCTTCCAGTCCCATCACCAAGGACAGTTCCCAATCCATTCTCCAGCATGACCTCCAGTTCGTCATCCAGGCCATCATCCAGGCGATCATCCAAGCGATCATCCAGGCCGTCATCCAGGCGATCATCCAGTCCCTCATCCAGGCCATCCTGTAGCCCAGCCTGCTAAGGGTATGCTCGTCCAAGCTGGGGTTGTTCACAGAGACACTTTTACACATGTTAGCGTCTTGTGAAATAAAACCCGGAATTTTTATTGAAAATAAATTATCAACACCGTATATAATAATTTAGCGTGTAGGTAGACCTAGGGTTGTTTGTTTAAATGTTTGGGTACTGCGGGCAATTATTTGTATTTACACGCCTTGGGCAGCCAGTCTCCACGTTGCCCAAGTTGTGTAAATAGTCGGTTGTGTAAATAATGTAAATAGTTTTTCTCCTTTACGTAAACAGGGCGGACGGGGGGTGGGGGGGGGGGAGAAAGGTTGTCATTTGGTGGTTGGATAACAAGCATTTAGCCATTGTTTATGAGGACGGGCTGTCTGAGCTCTAAACTCAACGATCGCATGAGATGAGTGAGAGATAATTATTTGTTATCGTGAGGATTGTGTCTGCAAAATACAGTGACATGTAAGATAGGAAATGACTGTGAAATTGGAGCCTGGAGAGAAGACAGCCGGTGATGACTTCAAGACATCGGGAGAGGGATGTGAAGTGATGTGTGTGTGGGACAAGAGAAGTCAATGACCTGCTGTTATTTTATGCAGCGTCAGATGAATTAATCAGTTATTGACAGGTTGTGACATATCAACTGTCCACTTTACTTGAGATGAGGTTAGGCCGCTGCCGCCTAAAAAGTGTATTTTGGTCACTTTACATCATGTATAACATGTATAGCATCTTATATCATGTGTAACATTTACATACATACATTTACATCATGTATAACAGCAGGATCATGTATAACATTTGGGGTTTACGGATGATATGGAAAATTGGTTTACTGAGAATTATATATAAAATATATATATAAATGCAGTATTTGCCCTTGTAAATTGATGTAAATATGATCTATATATTGTATATTATTTAAAAAAGAAAAAAAAGTCACTGAACCCAAATGAACTTGTCTGAACATGTTAGTATTTCCTGTTAAATTATACCATAGAAGATAACAGGTTCGATCCTCTGAAAAAAAAAACAGTGGCCAAGTTTTCTTTCACTTGATGTCTCTGTTCACCTAGCAGTGAGCAGGTGGCCGGGGGGAATTAGGTAGCCGTTGTGTTTTTGCATCCTTGGGATAGGTCAGTAGTTGACCTAGAGAAGTGTGGGGGGGGGGGGAGCTCTCGATAAATAGCAGACTTCCCCTCCTTCCCCCCCTCCCCACCCCCCCTCCTCCCCACCCCCCTCGCCCCCCCCTCCTCCCCTCCCCCCCCCTCCCCCCAACGGCAGGAGTCATAAGTTGGTTGTAAAGTGATGGAGTAAAAGCAGTTTGAATCAGAAAGTTCATTCATTGATCTATATTCCCATACACGAACTGAACACGACGACGCTCAAGATCTTTTGTTTTTTCCATTAAAAAAAAATATGTTATTTTACCAGAAAAAATATGCGATGCAGCGTAGCGTGCAACAGCGATGGGGGTGGGGGTGAGGGGTGGGGGTAGGGATGGAGGGTGAGGGGTGGGGGTGGGGGTGAGGGGTGGGGGTGAGGGTGGGGGTGAGGGGTGGGGGTGGGGGTGAGGGGTGGGGGTAGGGATGGAGGGTGAGGGGTGGGGGTGGGGGTGAGGGGTGGGGGTAGGGATGGAGGGTGAGGGGTGGGGGTGGGGGTGAGGGTGGGGGTAGGGATGGAGGGTGAGGGGTGGGGGTGGGGGTGAGGGTGGGGGTGAGGGGTGGGGGTGGGGGTGAGGGGTGGGGGGTTCTGTTGCAACATGATATGACGCAGAGACGGGGAGGAGCATGCGCCGAGTGAATTATAGTTCATTAGAATTTGCTACGACATGACCAAGCTTACCAAAATGTTCAAGCTCTCTGACGACCAATACGCAAGCAGTAGCCAACACAAGTCTGCTTGTACACCTCCTCTAGTCACCCTGTTTATAGTGAAGACACTATAGGTGTTCATCACGTCCTCCTAAGGTTCCCAACGTCAAGGAACTATCGTATTAAAGTGCTCCTTATCCTAACCTACCAGAGGATCCAAAACAGAAAACGGGGACAATATCGCGAGCCGCTATTATTATCTAGTACGACGATTTTTGGCCTTAGGTAGAGTGTACATCAAAATGCGACGGTCTATTTGGAGGACAGGATGAGGTGTCAGCGGAGTTTTACCAGTTTCACACTGACAGGGAACACAGTCTTGTGTCCGCTTGCTACCCAGGTACATGTCTACTGTGACGGTAACGCGTTGGTGTTCGGCTGTTTAAGGCTAGGGGTATGGCCTCGTCACATAGTTATAAAAAAAAAATAGAAAAACTGGAACTTCGTCTGTGGTAAGGTAAGGAGAAGACACACAAAACACAAGTAAAACTTTAACAATGAAATTTTAATTACGTTAAATAAATCAAAACATGAAAATATGGACAAACAAATATGTATAATAAAATCAATGAATCAAAATAATAAGAATACTTAAATGACACAATGAAAGTTACGTTAAGGCAAAATAATAAGAAGTGCAACACAAAAGTTAAGTGGGAGGTGCTGGAATATTGGCTTAAAGCCACCACCTCTCTCAGTACACGCTAACGTCTAGCTGGGAGGAGTGCTGGCTACGAAAGCACGGAACATTCTGAGGACTGATGTTGGGGTGACCCCAGACATCAGGTAGTATTGGGGGCGAGTGCAGGTGCAGCCAGACCGGCGACCAATCAGCGGAGCCGTAGCGATCAACGGGTAGTTTGGTGGTTGGAGTTCGAACAGGTGGCTGGTTGCATACGTTTCTGCTCACCCTGGCAAGCCTTGCTGGTGCTGGTGTTGTTGTCGTTGTTGGACATTTCTTCCATAGTCTTTTTATATAATTGTGAAGACGTAATTTTGGAGGGAAGAGCAGGCTCAATCTCTTGAAGGAGATTATCGTCACAACTCTCCCCCGAAGCCTGCGGTTCTGGAAGAAGTACGTCGTTATGTGGTGGAGTAATGGATGGAGTCGCTTCTACTTCATAAACTCTGGAGAGGGCATCGGCTATGGTGTTGTCAGAACCCTTGATATAGCGGATCTCCAGGTTGAAGTCTTGTAAATACAGAGCCCATCGTAGAAGACGCTGGTTGGTGAATTGGGCTTGATGTAGGAAGCGGAGAGGGTTGTGGTCTGAGAAGATGGTGGTAGACCTGGCGCCTTGTAGGTACGGAGCGAAGTGTTGGAGGTTCAGGACGATGGATAGTAGCTCCTTTTCAATAGTGCTGTAGTTCCTCTGGTGTGGTTTCAGTTTGTAGCTGTAGTAGCTGACAGGTAGAACTTCCTCGCCTCGTTGTTGCATCAGGACACCACCAACGCCGGTACCACTGGCGTCGACATGAAGGACGAAAGGCTTGGTGATATCTTTCGCGAAAGTGGACTTGCCCAGGTTGATGGTGAGGCCGGCTGTCAGGAGCTTGGAGAACAGACGTCGCAGCTGGAGCAGATGTTTGTTACGTACTCCTAGCAGAATACGTATATAAATTTAAAATAAATATTATTTTATTTTATCATTGCATGTATATGTACACACATTGTGTTTTGGGTAAATTGTCGTGTGGTTTGGCAGCGTCAGTGGACAGGAGAGCGTTTGCCGTTGCACAAGTCTAATACCTGATTGATACGGGAAAGCTGGACCTGTTCAGTTTGAGAGTTCCAGATGTCACTTTTATTTAGTTAGGAAATGCTTTATATATTGTAATTAAACAGGTGTCATTGTACTTATATATTTTGTAAGTAACTATTATATGTAACTTGCAGTCTTATGTGTTTTGAGAACAAGTGGTTGTTCAATTAGTTTATAATATTAAAAAGTCCTTAGTTTCCATCCCTCATCCTGGGATGAGGCAGACGGGAGGTGAGAATGTGGGTGGCGACAGAGCGAGAGTTCAGTGGCTGATACAGGACTAGGGGAGGAACAAGTGGGAGATAAGTCTGTTATTATTCATTTGTTGCCATAATTACTATTATATATATTGTGACATGACTATACAATCATATTCTATAAGTTAACTTTACCATCTGTGTTTTTATATTATACTGTTTTGAATATATAGCTATCATATTGTGTATCTATTCTTCAGTCCTAAACGAAGATTGTTAATTATGTGCTCATTACCTATTAAGGGGTTATACTGGTGATTCGCTATTGAGAACAGCAGTTGTGTCGTAACCCTAGACTTATTAAAATTTGGCTGCTGTAGGATCACGAGCCGTAACGTACGATAGGTAACAAAGAGTTATGGGGGCCTGTGCCGGGAAATATTGTCCCATTTTTAACTTAACTATGCTAATCTAACCTTGCCTTCCTAGGTACCAGTGTCAAGTGTCTCTGTGTGTTTCTTAAGAACTATTCCATGTGCCAAGCAAGCCTTCCTGTGTGTCAAGTAACAACGTTTCACGATTTTGAGGTAAGTCATCCTATATATTTTGTTTGTGCAGTGAGGCCAAGCGAATTTTCAGTGTGGTGACAATTTTACAGTGAAGTGTAGTGCAGTGCCATTATTTTAATTATTTTTGTGAATCAAGTGCCAAGTGTTAGTAACGATGGAGGAGAAAGTTGCAGCGTTGGTGGCTCACCCAGACTTTGAAGGGATTCAGAACCTTAAAAAGACTGAGTTAATACAAATGGCAAATCAGTTGGATTTGACCGCCAGCAATAGAATGGTTAAAGCCCAAATATTGAAAGTCATTGTGACGCATTTTGTTGAGAATGGGGATTTAGAGGAAGAAATTCTAGAGGAGTTAAGAGAGGAGTCGAGTGATCAGATGACGTTAAAGCGTCTTGAGTTAGAAGCTCAAATAGCCAATGCTAAGCTTGAAGCTCAAAAAGAACAGAGAATATTAGAGGCTGAAGCTCGTCAAAGAGAGATTGAAGCTCAACAGCAACAGAAAATATTAGAGGCTGAAGCTCAGCAAAGGGAGCTGGAGACTAGGCGTTTAGAAATTGCGGCACAAAACCAGAGAGGTTTAATTGAGTTGCAACTTGAAGCCACAAAGAAGCAACAATTAGAGATTCAACAACAAATGGCTGACACTAACTTCAGGCTTGAATCACAGCGTATGGCAGCTGGGCATGGAAATACTAGTAATGTTTCAACAAATAGTGATAATAATCCCATCAGGATGAATAAGTATATAGAGTTGCCCAAGTTCAATGAGGAAGATCCTGAGGTTTTCTTTGCACATTTTAATAAAATTGCCATCAGTATGAACTGGCCAAGGGATCAGTGGGTAGCCATTATGCAGTCTCAATTCAAGGGGCGTAGTCAGGAGGTTTTCACATCCCTACCTGACGCTCATAGCTTTGATTATGATTTTGTAAAGAAAAGCATCTTAAATGCTTATCAACTAAATCCAGAGGCACACAGGCAAAAGTTCAGAAATCTAAGGAGGACAAGTGATCAGACAATAGCAGATTTTACTCGTCAGAAGACGAAATTTTGTAACAGATGGTTAAAGTCACTTCCAGTCACTGATTTTGATGCTCTAAAGAATCTTCTTATAATGGAAGAAGTATTGTCATGTCTCCCAGACCAGTTGTCTACTTTTATGGCAGAACAAAAGAATGTAACAGACATTGATGAGCTGTCAAAGCTCGCGGATGAGCATGAGTTGTTGACTAAGGCCCCGTTTACGGCCACTTCACCTAAGTCTAGTCGTAGAGTAAATTATAATGCTCACCGAACTCCTTATCAGAATCCATCCAGTCCTAGTACTCCAGTTACTCCCATGAGCTCTTCTCTTACAAAATCTAACCCTGCTACTTCATTGTCAGGAATGTCAAATAATAATAAGGTTATTTCTAAACCTACAGTTGGTTCTACCAGTGTGTCCACTGTAAGGTCCTGTTCCCATTGTAAGAGAAAAGGCCATGGAATTCATTCATGTTTTATATTGCACCCTGAGTTACGACCAACTGGTCTCATTTATTGCAGAGGTGTGCAAAATAAACTTACTAATAAACATGTAACTGTAAACCCCAATTGGTTGAAACAGTATTCACCATATATGTCTTCAGGTGAAGTCTTGTGTATTAATGGAAAGTGGAAGCCAGTGGTTATTCTTCGTGATACAGGTGCTTCCCAAACCATAATTTCATCCAGTATTCTTTCTGATGTTGAAAAGAGAGAGACAGGAAAGTTTGTTGTTCTTCAGAGTGTTGCAGGATGTAAAACTGTACCTCTAATAGACATTAATTTCAGATCCACCATTACACCACGTTTATGCACTGTGGGTGTTAGTACACAGTTGCCCATCCCAGGTGTGGATGTTATATTGGGTAATGATGTGGCCATAAATCATGATGTGGGTGAGATTGATCCCCGTTTGTGTAAACAGCCAGTTGCAGACCATGTTTATTCTGCCTGTGCTGAAGTTAGTTCTATGAAGGAACCTGTTGTAGAAGATGGTTTTGTCCCTTCTACCTGTGCTGATGTCAGTACTCTTATAAATCCAGTTGTCAGTTCTGATGTTGTTACTCAAGCATTTGTGCCAGTAACCAGTACCCCTTCAGTGGAGAAGTGGGATGTGGTTGTTCCAGATTCCTGTGTGGCCGATTTAGTTGTTGAGAGTAAGCTTGATACTATGACTCTGCTTTATTCCAATAAATTGGGAAAGGATGTCCATGTACCATTGTCTTGCCCGCTCACTACGAACGTTGTGCCAGGAGTTGAGAGAAACTTAAAAGCCACGACTCTGTATTCCAGCCAAGTGAATGGTTTAGGACAAGATGTCGGGTTGGCAGAAGTATTCCCGCTCACTCCAAGTTTAGAATCAGTTGTCGAGAGTAAGTCCGTTGTGGAGGCCCCGCCTCACCCTAGTCAAGGTGATATAATAGGGGAGGAGGTCAAACTACCTGTTACTTGCCCGCTCGTTTCAGATTCCCTTCATTTATGTGCTTTGAGTAGAACTGACCCTAAGATTTCAGAGAGAAGCAAGGAGACAGTCTGTACTGTAGATCCAGCTTTGGAGAGTGTGGGAAAGCAGCCAGAGGATCAGCTTCTGTTGAGTAGATGGAGACCCATTGAGCCTCCCTCTTCAGTTGTCTGTGAGGATGTGACCCAGCTTGGTAGTTATATTGTTGATTGTGAGCAGACAGTACTCCAAGCAGCTCCAGAAGTCATGGGAGGAAATTTTGGTAAAATCATTAAGAGTGGTAAAGCAGCATTTGGATCTAAGTTGCGGAGTTGTGATTCTTATTCTATGTGGAGGAAGTATTTCTCATTGTGTACATTGAGTCAGAGTGTGTGTAGGATGTTGAACTCTACTTTTATTCTGCAGCCATTTTCTTGTGAAGTAATGGACTGTGGGACATCTTTGTCAAGCCTTGTGGTGGAGCAGAGAGAGTTTACTCAAGTAGGTTGTGCATCCAGTTCTGAGGAAGTGGTGAGTTATGCTAGAGCAGTGTCTCTATATTCAGATCCAGTTAATTTTGATGCACGAGTAATAAAAGTGTATGTTCCACTTAAGTGTGGTGTTGATTTTCAGAGTCATATTGTGGGTGAAGGATTAAATCATACTGGGGAGCAGATGTTTGAGGCTCCAGGTGTGCAATTCAAGTTGGAGGATAAGGTTATCCTACCTAGAGTTAATCATTGTGAAGGGTTTCAGATTGTCCTTGGGCGTTTTCCAGGTAATCTGCTGTTCATCTTCAAGATGTTAAGACCCTTAAACCTCTTGGTTGATTGGTTGTCATCAGACGTAAATCACTTGGGAAGTGATGGTGAGGATTGTAACGTTTTCGGCATGTTTTATTTAGTCTCTTGGAAGACTAGACGGTTGATGAATGTGTGTGTTGTGTTCAAGTTCACCATCAGAGGGTGTGAACTTGTCTTGAGAGTTATGATTGAGATATGGTGCCTAGGCAGATGCCTGTTTTCTTTCACTGATCGTTATGACAGAGTTATGAGGCAATTGATTTCTGTGTTCCTTATGGATCATCTGAGTCAGTTCGATCAGGTAGTCTTTGCACTTGTCTTGGGTTGTATTTCTTGGTTGGAAGGTCAAAGGTTTGATAAGTCGGTGTCTTGTGTTTCGGAAGGTTCTATGAATGGGAAAGTCTTATGCATAATTGTGAGGTTTAATGCTACTTTCTCTAATTTTAGTATCCATTGGGCGAGAGTATGTGTTCCACAGAGGATCAAGAGTGATGATGAGCAGATGTCTGTGTCAGAGCATACCCAGGAGAAGTTCCAACTCAACTCAACATACAGCCTGCTTCAATTAAGCAGTTCAGCTCCAGAAAAAGGGAGTAATGGAAAATCGAGGCTGTCTTGGGAAAATTCACCATGTGGAAAAGGAATCACATGGAAAAATGAAACTGATCTTGAAGAAATAGTAGAAACATATGAAAAGCAAAATTGCCATGATAACTGTGTGAAAGCAGCTACCTTTATTGACAATTCTATTCATGCTACTAATGATACTGTTGTAGATAGGTGTGTGAAATATGATCTAAAACAAAGTGAAATAAATGAGATAGTACCTTGGAGAGATAAATTTGCATACTCCAGTGATACATATGTAGAACATAGTCATAAGACTGAAATTTCTGAGTTTCCTGTAAGACTATATTTGGAGTGTTTTCATTTTTGTCCAGAAATGTGTTCTTATTACTTATACATGTTTGGTGTAATTAATACCATAAATCTCAAGTGTCATACATTTTACTTTGAAAAAATGCCATTGATCTTCAATCCATTGCATTTTTTTTCTTGGAGGTGGAAGTGTTACGTACTCCTAGCAGAATACGTATATAAATTTAAAATAAATATTATTTTATTTTATCATTGCATGTATATGTACACACATTGTGTTTTGGGTAAATTGTCGTGTGGTTTGGCAGCGTCAGTGGACAGGAGAGCGGTTGCCGTTGCACAAGTCTAATACCTGATTGATACGGGAAAGCTGGACCTGTTCAGTTTGAGAGTTCCAGATGTCACTTTTATTTAGTTAGGAAATGCTTTATATATTGTAATTAAACAGGTGTCATTGTACTTATATATTTTGTAAGTAACTATTATATGTAACTTGCAGTCTTATGTGTTTTGAGAACAAGTGGTTGTTCAATTAGTTTATAATATTAAAAAGTCCTTAGTTTCCATCCCTCATCCTGGGATGAGGCAGACGGGAGGTGAGAATGTGGGTGGCGACAGAGCGAGAGTTCAGTGGCTGATACAGGACTAGGGGAGGAACAAGTGGGAGATAAGTCTGTTATTATTCATTTGTTGCCATAATTACTATTATATATATTGTGACATGACTATACAATCATATTCTATAAGTTAACTTTACCATCTGTGTTTTTATATTATACTGTTTTGAATATATAGCTATCATATTGTGTATCTATTCTTCAGTCCTAAACGAAGATTGTTAATTATGTGCTCATTACCTATTAAGGGGTTATACTGGTGATTCGCTATTGAGAACAGCAGTTGTGTCGTAACCCTAGACTTATTAAAATTTGGCTGCTGTAGGATCACGAGCCGTAACGTACGATAGGTAACAATGTTCACTCCAGGAGTTGGAGGCTACGACGATATCGTCCAGGTAGGCGTATGTGTTATCCAAGCCCTGGATGACACGGTTGACAGCTCTTTGAAAGGTGGCCGGGGCATTACATAGTCCGAAAGGAAGGCGTTCATATCTGAAAAGTCCAAAAGGAGTGATGAAGGCAGATATCTCTTTAGCGCGCTCCGTTAGACACACTTGATAGTACCCCTTAAGCAAGTCCACTTGGGACAAGTACTGGGCACTACCAATGGCATCAAGGATGTCATCTATCCTTGGCAAGGGGTAAGCATCCTTGACAGTGACAGAGTTCAGTTTTCGATAGTCAGTGCACAACCGCACCTTACCTTGGGGTTTGGGCACCAAGATACAAGGTGAGGCCCAGGGGGACTCACAAGGTGTAGCCAGTCCATGATCCAAGAGGTATTGCACCTCAGCACGCATGACTTCCTTCTTGCTCGGGCTGATTCGGTAGAAGGGTTGACGAATCGGCCGGGTGTCGGGGAGCAGTTGGATGTCGTGCTGGGTAACATTACACTCTTGGGGATCATCTCTGAACAACTCTTGATGTTCTCTGAAGATCTTGACGAGAGGTGCACTATGATTATCCTGAAAGTATTTGGGAAGATCATTAAGGATTTCGGAATTAGAAAGCGCTGACTCCTTGTCAGTGCTTTCGGGAGGAGAAGCTGGGAAGGTCTCACTGTGGATGTAGGGTTCTGTGAATGTGGAATAGTTAATCAAGACAGTGGGAGGAGTACCATTATATTGCTTCAGGAGGTTGACGTGGCACAGCTGGGTCTTCCGCCGCCTATCTGGAGTCTCTATCACATAATTATTATTATTCCTGCACTCTTTGACGCAGTAGGGTCCTGAAAATCTGTTTTGTAAAGGTGAACCTGGGATAGGGAAATAAGCAAGGACGAAGTCTCCCGGCTTGAATTTTCTTACTTTGCTGGTCTGGTCGTAATGAGTCTTCATTCTCACCTGGGCTTTCAATAGATTATCATGAGCAAAGCGGTGGACTCTCTCTAGAATGTGTTGAAGGTTTTGAAGAAACTGGGGCACATTCTGATGCTCACTGAAGGTGGCATCTCTGAGAGAGTCTTTGAAAGCCTTAAGGGGAGTACGGCACTTACGGCCGTAGAGCATCTCATAAGGAGATACTCCTAGGGACTCATTGGGGAGACTTCTGAAAATACACATTATTAGGTCAATCTGCTTATCCCAATCCTTTGAGGTTTCACTACAAAACTTTTTCAAGAGTGCTTTGATGGTCTGATGACTACGTTCAAGAGAACCCTGTGAAGCAGGATGATAGGGGCTGGACAATACCTGTTTGATGTTGAACTCCTCCAGTGTCCTTTTGAAGAGATCACTGGTGAAGTTGGTGCCACAGTCACTTTGAATCTCCCTGGGAAATCCGTATTGAGTGAAGATCTTCAGTAGATGTTTGATAACCGTAGCAGCCGTGATGTTCTTCACTGGAACTGCTATGGGAAATCTGGTGGTAGGACACAGGATGGTTAGGATGTAGGCGTTACCTGAACTGGTCCGAGGTAAAGGACCAACACAGTCTATTATGAGTCTGTGGAAAGGTTCCGCAGGCACCTGTATGGGAATCAGTGGCGCTCTGGGAATGGAGACGTTCGGTTTGCCTGCCATCTGACATGTATGACACTGTTTTACGTACTGTTTGACGTTATTTACCATACCTGGCCAGTAGTAGTCTTGGCGAATCCCATGGTAAGTCTTGTTGAAGCCGTAGTGGGAGAATGCTCCATGGGCCAGGTGTAGAATAGTGGGCCGCAGGCTGGTGGGAATCACAAGTTGTTCGGTGTTGGCCCAATCGTCCTCCTCCTTCAGTTTACTGGGTCTATATCTGCGGTAGAGCAAGTCGTTCTCTAGGAAGAACCCAGGAATACTGTCGGGTTGAGTCTCAGCCTGGAAAAACAATGGTGTTAAAGTAAGATCTTCCCTCTGCAACTTACGGAACTCCAACTTGGTCAGATGCGGGGGTAGTTTCTGAGGGTCTTGAGGGACAGCGGTAGCAGTAGAGTCAGCTGGCTGTGGACGTGCGGCTTGTGCACGGGTGGTCACGAGAACCGGAGGAGAAACTTCATCACTCTCTTGAACCTCTGCTGGAACATACTCAAGAATAGGGTTACTTGGCACAGAGTTACACACCTGGGGTTTGTCCATGACGATCAGGTTGGTCGGTTGCAGGTCTTCTGCCAAGTCGTTGCCTAGGAGAAGTTGCACTCCAGGCATGGGAAAAGGCTTTTCCCTGACGGCGACTTGGACTTCCCCGTTCACGTAGGGACAATCCAGGTGGACTCTGGCGAGAGGGTATGGAGTGGTAGCAGTGAGGTCAGTGATGAAGACTGTTTCCCCGGTGTAGACTATGTTGGGCACAGCCGACTTCAAGATGATCGATTGTAGAGCCGCTGTGTCCCTCAAGATCTTCAATTTGAAACGTCCCTCCGGATTTGAACCGTTGGCAGAGACAGTTCCAGTATACAGGTGGTTACTGAAAAGAGAAAGATCATTAACATCAACACCAACATTCATCACAGGCTTACCGGACTTAGGAGGAGTTGGTTTGGGTCGTTGTTGGTCAGTGGTTCCCTTGTATTGAGACTTACCACACTTGTCTATGGTATGTCCATAGAGTCTACAATACTTGCAGTACAGTTGTGAACCAGCTTGATCGGGGCTCACCTTCTCGTAACTGTACCACGACTTCTTACTGGAGGATGGTTCAGGTGTAAGCCGGTGGATGAGGCTGTAAGTGTCAGCCGACTTAGCACACTTCAGGTAGTCGGTTTCTTCTTTATCTGCTAAGTAGAGGCGGACAGGAGGCGGCACACGTCTCAAGAATTCTTCAACAAGCATCAGGTTGACGAGTTCTGCAAAAGTAGAGACATGTGCTGCTTCCAGCCATTTCATGAAATACCTCCGTTTCGTGTTAGCAAACTCGAGGAAGGTAGTGGTACTTGCCTTCAGGTGGTCACGGAATTTCCTTCTATAACTTTCGGTGGAAAGTAGGTAGGCGTCCAACACTGCTTGTTTCAGAGTGTAGTAGTCATTCTCAGACGCCAAAGTACTGAGTGTGACTGCAGCTCTACCTGTAAGATGGACTCTGAGAAGTGTGGCCCATTGGTCGACAGGCCAACTGAGTTGATTAGCAAGGGTTTCAAAGGTGGTGAAAAACACATCAACTTCTGCTTCTACAAAGGATGGCATTAACTTACTTGCATGTGATATATTAAAACTGACGGGAAGATTTGCAGTAGCTTGCTGGCGTTGAGTGAAGTGTGAAGTTTCCAAGGAGATTTCGCGTTGACGACACTCTAGAGCCAGAGTTGCTTGTTGCTTGTCATGTTCGCGTTGCATCTCCAACTCGCGTCGTTTGGTTTCAAGCTGTACTCGTTCCCGCTCCTGGAGTGTTTCAAGCTGTACTCGTTCCCGCTCCTGGAGTAGTGCAACCTCACGTTCCTGGAGGGCGAGTCCACGTTCGTGTTCTTCTCTCCTCAAGGCAGCTTCACGTTCTCGGAGGGTGATTTCTCGTTCTTGTTCTTCTCTTCGTATGGCAGCTGCTCGTTCTTGTTGTTCGAGGGCTTCCCTTTGCTGTTCGCGGGCTTCCTTTTGCTGCTCACGTTCAATCTTAGCCAGCTCTAGTTTAAGTTTCATCGTTGCCAAGTCAGTTTTATCTGCAATATAGTAAGTTTCATGAGTTTCAGAGTCTATCTTACCTTGCTCTAAATAGTAATCCAGCAACAGGTTGTGTAGGTCATTTTTGTTGGCTTGGTAGGGAACTTCTAGTTGATACTCATGTGCAAGAGTTTGTAGTTCAGTCCTCTTGGCACGACTCAAAGTCCCTATTTCACCTGCTGGATTTGCACGGAAAGTTTGGAGACGAAACATGGTGAAATTAGCAAATAAAGGTACACGAATGTTCAATAATGAAATGTCAGAAACAGGACAACGTGGCAACTGGTACCTATCCTGTGTGATCTTTAACAATTAACGTTAAGTGAAAGATATTAAATGATTAAATTAAATCAAGGGCGCAGGAAATCTTGTACCCGGTACTCATGTAAGAGAATAAGGGCAAGAAAATCCTACTAACAAATGAAACAAAGTTTCGAAAACAAATGAAACAGTTAAATGCTTCAAAAGTAAAATTGGTAGTCCAAGGATGTAGGCATACCTTGCCAAGTCTCTAAAGGACATAAAGCAAGTTTTTCCTACTGAATTTAATATGATACTTACAGAATTAGCGAACTTTTGTGCTCTGAAAAAATAAGCTAATTCCCTACCGTTGTATGTATCATCATCTCTGACTGACGTGTAGGGGTGCGAGGTGTCAACTGGTGACGAGAACTGCTGCTGAGGTCCCAATTCAGCAACTAAAGTTCGAGCTAGAGGAACTATGGCCCTCTTTGTCCTCCTACAGTCAGATTGCAGAAGATTGGGTACTCTTGACCCGGGGCAGACCACAGTACCAGGGTACCAATATGATGATCTGTCAGAATGAGAAATATTCAAGGGACATAGATGGTAAATACGAGTAATAACATGGAGGGAGAGATGACCAATTAAGAGTATGACTGAGGCCTACAGTCACCACGTAATCCAAAGTTGTCTCACCTTCACTATATGTTACTCTCGTAATGCACAATACACCGCACCTTATAAAAAATGAAATTGAATGAAAAATAGTAAAGCTACGTTAACAGAGTTAAATACGCTTACCATAAATTACCACTTGGCACCAGTACCTGAGTGAGGCTCCTAGGACAGGCCCCCATAAAACTTGTGACGGTAACGCGTTGGTGTTCGGCTGTTTAAGGCTAGGGGTATGGCCTCGTCACATAGTTATAAAAAAAAAATAGAAAAACTGGAACTTCGTCTGTGGTAAGGTAAGGAGAAGACACACAAAACACAAGTAAAACTTTAACAATGAAATTTTAATTACGTTAAATAAATCAAAACATGAAAATAATGCACAAACAAATATGTATAATAAAATCAATGAATCAAAATAATAAGAATACTTAAATGACACAATGAAAAGTTACGTTAAGGCAAAATAATAAGAAGTGCAACACAAAGGTAAGTGGGAGGTGCTGGAATATTGGCTTAAAGCCACCACCTCTCTCAGTACACGCTAACGTCTAGCTGGGAGGAGTGCTGGCTACGAAAGCACGGAACATTCTGAGGACTGATGTTGGGGTGACCCCAGACATCAGGTAGTATTGGGGGCGAGTGCAGGTGCAGCCAGACCGGCGACCAATCAGCGGAGCCGTAGCGATCAACGGGTAGTTTGGTGGTTGGAGTTCGAACAGGTGGCTGGTTGCATACGTTTCTGCTCACCCTGGCAAGCCTTGCTGGTGCTGGTGTTGTTGTCGTTGTTGGACATTTCTTCCATAGTCTTTTTATATAATTGTGAAGACGTAATTTTGGAGGGAAGAGCAGGCTCAATCTCTTGAAGGAGATTATCGTCACACTACGGACCAGATATATCTCCTGTACCAGGTAAGTCCGCTACGGGTTCACCATAGCCCGTGCTACTTGCACCTTTTTTGTTCCCCTAAGCTGAATCTAAAACAACAACAAACAAGTCTATGGATACACATTTTACCGTGGACAGATAAGTATGTTCAGGGATTTGTTTTACAGTTATTTATTGAATATAGCGGCTTCATTCACACACGTAAATTAACATGAGATAAAGAGCGAGACATATAATTTGTTTATCTATATTATAAAAAGAGAATTTTTGTTTACCCGGATGTTTGTTTACCTGTCCAAGGTTGGCAGCCAGAGGTTTGAAGCTAGTGTCATTAAACTTTGCTGAGTGATTGGTGGGTGTCAGGTGATTGTTATAATGGGGTCAGAACTGGCCCCCATTCCCCCCCTGTAAGAGGAGAAAGCCCCAATGCCACCTTTTATGGCCGGTGGAAATGAAATGTTCGGTGCGGAGTCCATAGAGCTGTATCAGTTGTCCATAATACAGGTTATTGTGAGCGTGTTATAACTCTGGCAACCGAGGTACGTCCGTGCAACCCTGTCCTCCTAATAGAACGTCGTATATTGACGTATACTCTCCCTAAGGCCAAAAATCGTCGTACTAGAAAATGGTAGCGACTCGCGAAATTGACATACTGTCCCGTTTTCCGTTTTGGGTCCTCTGGTAGGTTAAGGATAAGGGCAATTTAGTACGACAGTTTCTTGACGTTGTTTCCAACGTTTTCTTGACGTTGGGAGACCTTAGGAGGACGGGCTGGTCTGTGAGTCTGCTGTCTTTCCAGAGTCATTACAGCTAAGCTAATTTAGAAGAAATCTGGACTTTTGTCTTACAAAAACATTCGTAGAGGCTGATCGGATTTTAGTGGAATTATAGTTTGCATTAAAGTCTCGAGAGACCAACATTTCCAGCAGTGCCCAGAGACAAACTAGTTTGTTCCCAGCTGCACCAGCAATTGATGCTAACCCCATCAATCAGCTCACTTCTAAATGGTTGACTAAAACTGCTTACAATTTCATCAAACTGAATTTTCCCTTTAAATGAAATCTACCTGTCATTGATGTCTCTATTTATCTGTACCCAAACATTCAAGTATCACACACACACACACACCCGTCACCAAGAAAGGCAATGAGATTCTCGCTCTTCTTAAGCTGTCACACTTAAAACAATTATCTCCTCCATAAAAAACCTTAAGATCTCACGAGTACTGTGTCGACACCGACGGCTCAGTCCAGTGGTCTACTGGGCGGCCCGCAGCAGCATGTAGGTTTTATAGAAAAAATATACTTGAACTCAGACTATCACTATTAAGGGAAACAACGGGCTCAACTCTACACAAACAGTCTACATTAGCTGCACAATAACGAGCTACTGGTATACTCAAAAACATTAGAGGAGGAATAACTTTATGTGATTCAAAACACCTCAAAACTTCGCCTGCCAGATCGACAGTAAGAGCTTCATAATAAAAGCAATTATAAATTGACCTAATCGCTGTACAGAGTAAAGGGTTCAGAATCTCTTACGAAGCAATGTAGCGGAATCCAACTCGCGTTTCGGGACATCCTTTAGACGCATGCAACACCCACTACAACAGGATAAGCCTTAAAACAACACATAGGAAGCTCTGCAGATCTAACAAGGAGTTTTGGAAGGCTAAAAAGACATCTCATAGTATTGTGAAGCCATTGAGCAATGTTCAAATTATTCACCCGTCCATTCCTGTGTCAATGTCGTCGCTGGATGACTCTCAACGATTCTATCTTAAATATGTGTCCAATGACTCGGCCTTAAACGTATCCAATGACTCTGCGTCTGAATTCAGCACACGATAGTATAGTCCTGAAGGATTAAAATATTGTATCCGTTCTTCACTTGAGTTTGACTTGGCGAAGAAGACACTCTTCACCGATGTTAGGTTCAGTAAAGGAATGGATTTTTCAGTAATGTTTTGCTCAGTGAATCAACATCCTCCCAGCGAGCATAAGAAATATTGCCGGAACAAACGCGGTCATCTTCGAGAGAAACCTAAACAGTTTTCTTCAAGAAGTGCCGGACCAACAGGGCTGTGTTGGATATGTGGGCTTGCGGGCCGCTCCAAGCAACAGCCTGTTGGACTAAGCTCTCACAAGGCAAGCCTGGTTCTGGGCCGGGCTTGGGGGAGTAGAAGAATTCCCCAAAACCCCATCCAGGTAGATTGAAGAAGCCAGTGAAGAAGCGTCTCTTTGCTGTTTACGGAGGGAGGGAGGGAGGGAGGGAGGGAGGGAGAGAGAGAGAGAGAGAGAGAGATTATTATTATTATTAACATCTTTATTGACAAAATTAATTACAATTTTGCCTAATCTGAGGATTTTGATAGTCTTATGGAGTTATTTTCTGTGACTCTAAAAGTGCTCTGCAGTCCTTAAATAACCCATCACAATGTATGTCGGAAGTAGCTTGTAATATTAAATGGAATGTAATTTTTGCCAATGATAATAATTCTTGTATAAAATTTGTGTGGATCCCATCCCGTGTTGGAGTTGAAAAACATGACTTTGTAGATCAATTGGCCAATGAGGCTTGCAGGAAAGAAAACATTGATTATGACTTTGGACTATCTAATGCAGTTATTAGAAACATACAAATTAAAGAAATTAATTCAGATTTAGAAGTTCTAAGAAATGCACAGAGACCTGAAAGCTGCAGTATTAAAAGTTATGACAAATTCTGTAATAATAGGTATTTGTATGGTCAGCACAGTAACCGGACCAGGCAATGTGATGTAGTAATTGCGCGAATTCGCCTTGGCTATAGACACATCTGGCAGGTTAGTGAGGCTGAGCCACTACCAGAATATTCAGATTGTAAACTCTGTGATAAACCTTTAATGCATTCACTAGAACACTATATTGATGAATGTGAAACCGTAAAGGACTTTAGACCTCCTGGCCTATTGTACCACCAACTGTGTAACTATTTTATTGACTCAGGTGTTCTGGACGACATCCTAACAATTTACCCAAAATTTGCTTGTCCATTTTAAAGAATGAAGAACAATTTTTATTTATATTCTAAGCTGTATCACTTATGAACCCATCCCTGCCCTTGTGTGGCAGTGCACAATAGAAAGTTGTTTTCACATATCCACACATTAAAACATTGATTGTAACCATGATATATATGTGCTTCAGCCTACAGTTTAGAGAGAGAGAGAGAGAGAGAGAGAGAAAGAGAGAGAGAGAGAGAGAGAGAGAGAGAGAGAGAGAGAGAGAGAGAGAGAGAGAGAGAGAGAGAGAGAGAGAGAGAGAGAGAGAGAGAGAGAGAGAGTGAGTGAGAGAGAGAGAGAGAGAGAGAGAGAGAGAGAGAGAGAGAGAGAGAGAGAGAGAGAGAGAGAGAGAGAGAGAGAGAGAGAGAGAGAGAGAGAGAGAGAGAGAGAGAGAAAAGAGACTCGTCATTGACTGTTCATTTCCAGGCCAGCCTCGAGGCCCCTATCCGGCTCACTTCACTGCTCCCAACGTCCGTATATCGTCTTCATCTCACTAATAACCATTCCGGCCACGTTGTATGGGGCGGCGGCTGCCCGCGTGAGAGAGAGTCCACCTGTATATCAAGTTAAACATTACGCATATGTATTACTCATTACAGGGGGGATCTCCGACACGCTCGAACTAAATTAAATGATAAAGTTCTTTATTACCAAGGCAGTAATGGCCCTCTAAGCTAATCACCAGCGAGTTGGAAAGTGACACAAAGTGTCTGAGGATGTTACATGTTTAGGTCTCGCAAACTTAATAGCGGATATTCGCATCATAAACTCTGACATCATGAATACTCACCCGTTCTATGGGCCATTAAAGAAAAAAAGGTTTAATACCGTGGTTTACAAATGTTTCATCACGAACTTCAAGGTCACACACAGCTCTCAAGAACCACCGTCTTGAGATGTTAATTAAGAGACGCGAGACGATGTTATCTAACGAAGTAGCGGAGAAAATAGTTTGACAGCAGCCATTTGGTTAGAGCAACAGGTGCTCGTCGAGAAGTATAGCTGCCGTCGGTCGAGGCTAACATGGATGACAGGCCAGGGGGTGTCTCTGACACCTCTCACGTCCTCGTGTATGTCTCAGGGGGCCTTCGGGCAGCACCTTGCCAAGTGCTAAGATGCCACGGTGATTACGTGCCGTCAAGAAGTTATCCCGGCGTTAAATAGTAACAGATGTGACAATGATGCCGCTACCTCCAATGAGATAATATATGAGATGAAGATGCTTAGATAATTACTGGTTCGGTAACCGGGTTGTTGATGAAGTTATACATCAAAAAGTTGACTTTTAGATGTGTACCATGATGCTACATACCAAAAGTCAACACCAACAATCAACAGCCTATGCACAACTATATTCTACCCACTTCCAATGACTCCGAACCATTATAGAAGCACCAAGAGGAAGTATGGGCTAATAGGCCCTCTACAGTTACTTCCATTCTTATGCTCTCTTATCCAACTAATAATACCCATTGTTTCGTGTTCTGTCTTGTATTTGCCACAAGTTTGTTCACCTCATCCAAAACTGTTGCACCATATCACCTCACCCAAATGTGAGTATAAGTAAGACGGATAAGCTGTTTAGTGTTAGTATAAGTAAAACTCTGTTTACTGTTTTCAGGTTACAGTTGTGTGTGTAAACAAAAGTCTTTCAAAATGTAATAAGTTATTACGAAACGTGTTCAAGCGTCGCGTCAGACTAGAAATAAAAATGAATTTTGGAGAATTTATTTTTCAATTACCATCGTCAGTAAAAAGAAACATAAGAAATATTGAGAAAATTCGTGTTAGAATTATTAATCTCACTTTTTCGGTCATATTTAACAACATATGTTGTTGATAACACATCAACAGATTCCAGAGGCAAAGAGGATTTCTTCTCTTAATTAAGAAGAAATATAGAGTGGAAAGAAGAAAAAAGGAAAACTGGAAATAATGAGGAGTAAATAAAGAAGAAGAAGTAAAGAGGAAGAGGAGGAGAAGTCATGTCGACAGGAAGGAAAAAAAACGATGATGCAGACATTTACAGAGTTCAGGGATGTACCTGCATATATCTGTCTGTCTGTCTGTCTCATGCTCCTCTTCTCATGTCGCTCTGCTGTACCTACATCCAACTGTGGAAAAAAAAACCCCACTATTCAGACGTTTGAAATCAATTCATCAGTGTTCAGAGGTCCAGAGCAGCGTGGCTGGGATGCTCTCGGACGTAGGTTCGAATCCTCGGCACGGCCCTTGTGGATTTGTTCGTCCAGAGCAAGTTATATACAGTAAGGACCATCATTAGCTCCATCATCGTGGTTGGCTGATAACTGCGTCGTAGCCATTAATCTAAAAACAATCCCACATATACGGTATCGACAAGCGGGTCATTAATCACCGTACAACGGCAGCTCTTGACGCTTGTACTTGCTTGCAATAGTTATCGTTCCGTTCGCCTCCTTTTGTTCTTTATCCCTTTCGCTCGAGCAATCATTCCTGAGAAACATTGGAAAGTTACAAAGCTGCAAGCATGCAAAAACTGAGACCGACATTGTTACATAATACAGTCTTTTACTCTCTTTTTTTTTTCTCTCTCTCTTTCTCTCTCTCTCTCGTGCTTTACAGTAAAAACAAAAACAGAACGTAACAGAAAAGATCAGCAAGAGCACCTAAGAGAATATGTCACCTCACACACACACACACACACACACACACACACCAGTTGATTGACAGTTGAGAGGCGGGACCAAAGAGCCAAAGCTCAACCCCCGCAAGCACAAATAGGTGAGTATAAATAGGTGAGTACACACACACACACACACAGCAATTGACAGGGTAGATAACGATAAAATGTTTAAAACAGGTGGCACACGAACAAGGGGACACCGGTGAAAACTGAGTACCCAAATGAGCCACAGAGACATTAGAAAAAACCTTTTCAGTGTCAGAGTAGTTAACAGATAGAATGCATTAGGCAGTGATGTTGTGGATGAGGCTGACTCCATACACAGTTTTAAATCTAGATATGACAGAGCTCAGTAGGCTCAGGAACCAGTTGATTGACAATTGAGAGGCGGGACCAAAGAGCCAGAGCTCAACCCCCGCAGAATGGTAGTTTTTTTTCCAGCACTGCGGCGTCATGCAACTGGGAAAGGCGGGGATGAAGAAGGGTTAAAAAAAACAGTTCGTTAATGCTTTTGACCCCAGTAGAGGGCAGTGAAGGGCAGGTTGACCCCCTGCTGCCTTCCCAGTGAGGGAAGGGGAGGGAGGAAGGGGCAGTGATGGGTTGGTTAGCCGCCAGCTCCCCATCTCCCTATTCCCTCCACACTCACCCTCCCCTCGTCTTCTTCCCTCAGGAAGGTGCACTCGCCCGGTGCACCCCTTCCCCTATTGGACATGCTAGGGGTTTATAATAGAAGCAACAGGGGGATACAGCAGCATCAACAGTAGCAACAGGCGCCCCAGTAACAGTAGCAACAGGAGCCTCAGCAACAGTAGCAGCCTCAGCAACAGTAGCAACAGGAGTCCCAGCAACAAGAGCCCCAGCAACAGTATTAACAGGAGCCTCAGCAACAGTAGCAACAGGAGCAGCGTCAACAGTAGCAACAGGAGCCCCAGCAACAGGAGCCATAGCTTCAATAGCTGTGTAAGGAAGGGGGAGGTATTATTACTGGTTCTATCTAGGCTTTAAACGTTACTTTCACTATATTAACATAATTGTTATAAATATTACCTTTACAGTGCCTAATAATGGTAAGATTTTTCACTACCTTTACTACTATAAATACTACTGATAATAATAATAATAATAACCTAACCATCACTAGTATTACAATTACTACTAAGACCATTTCTACTACTTCAACTAGTGCTACTACCACCATCACCAAAACGTCAACCACCCTCACTATCAATTCCTTTTCTTAGTGGCCGTGGGGTGTGAGTGGTGACGTGGTGGTGGTGGTGTTTTGGAGGGACTCGAACCCACGACCCCAGGGACAGCATGCCACCGAGGACCGTAACCTCCACCTGTCAACCTCTGCCAACCTCTCTCGGGAGTTCAGGACTCCAACCAAAGGGCGTCCGCGACCCTGACCCCGGGACCATACAACGTGGCCTGGATAGAGTGGTCCTCGCTCTCAGTTCCAGAGAAGCTTGTATCCGGGTCCCTGCTCTGTCCTCTAATACGTCTCATTTTAAACGGGATATTTTTTTAATTTTAAACTCTGACTTAAACTGATTTAAACTTTTAATTTTTAAAAAACATTTTAAACTCTTAACAGCAAATTTACACTTAGGTAAGTACTAAGGTACGTACGTACTAAGGTACCACCACTTAGGTACTGGTACTGTACCATCCTCATGACTATCTACCTCATACCTTACCTACTGCCCCAGTCAACACCACCAACACCTCACCTCATACTACAGGATTATGTAACTTACAGCTTCAGTTCATTTTGATTGGTGAGGAGCTCTTAGCGTAAGAGGACTAAGAGAAGGGAAATGAATGGCGTTCGCGTGAACCATGAGCTATTCAATCTCTCAATCCTCAACACCCGTTTCCTCCCCCCCCCCCCCCCCGCAGTCTCTCTCTCAATCCACCATCTCTCCTCTCAACCCTCCCCCTCCCCCCTTTCCTTTCACTCTCTCTATAAGCCCTGCGGCCATTGAGACACTCAAACCATCCCTTATACCTCAATTGTGTCATTTAATCCATGTGGCATCAAGGACCGGGGCATTACAAACTCTACACCAAGCTGCCGTGTACCAACCCACACAGGGACACAGCACAGTTACTCATACATATATATAAAAAAACTTCATTCCACAGATACGAATACAAAAATTCTAAAATAATCCAGTTATCTAAGATATGTGATTTGCTCAGATTAGCAGCTGCTTATCACCCCCTCTTGCTCTTGCCCTCCACTAGAGAGGAGGGGGAGTGTGGTGCAAGAGGGGGGAGGGGGGGTGTCAAAGAGAGCAGACAAGCAGGTGCAGACACCCTGTGATGTGAGGTCAAGGAGATTAATTATGCCAGCAAGGGCAGGCGCCCCACAACAAGCTGACTAATTGGCCTGGCGTGCGTCAAAGCAGCCAGGTGAATAGGGTGGGGGGGGGGGGGGAATCCAACGCCCTGACTTCCAAGAACATGCAGCCAAAGGATCACCGGCCAAGTCTGCGTGGAGACACACACAGTAGTTGCTTGGGGCCCCATCCCAAAAAATAAAATTAACAACCCCACGGTGACTATATAGTGGAGTGTGGAGGTCAAAGGCGTCGCTTGAACTCGGGCCATGCCCCCCCCCCGCAGGCTTGGAGCCCAGTGGTCAGTAAAGTGTGCCTGCGGCAACAGGCTCCTTCGAAGATCTCCTCCTCCTTTACCTTGTTCAAGGGAGCAAGTACCAATGAAGCAGTTAGAGGGCGTTGGTACGGCTCGTTAGCAGAGAAGAATGAGAGTAACTATGTTCGGATGAGAGACTAGCCAGGTCTCCTGTAGTCGCTCTTCTGAGTTAATGGGGGGCATATTCCGCCCCGTCCTCCCTAAGGTTTCCCCAACGTCAAGAAACTGTCGTACTAAAATGCCCCTTATCATTAACCTACCAGAGGACCCAAAACAAAACGGGACAGTACGGCAATTTCGCCAACTGCTGCCATTGTCTAGTACCATTTTTGGCCATAGGTAGAGTATACGTCAAAATGCGACGTTCTATTATGACGAAGGGTTGGCATATTGGCCTCTGCAGTGACAAGTGACCTTTAAAAGGTGTTTCAAAGGAGGGTTACGGCTGTTAACAAGGCGGGTCAAGGTCTTAACAATGGTGGTCAGGTGATGTATGTATGATATACGGAAAGAGAAGGTCTCTCTCTCTCTCTCTCTCTCCCTCTCTCTCTCTCTCTCTCTCTCTCTCTCTCTCTCTCTCTCTCTCTCTCTCTCTCTCTCTCTCTCTCTCTCTCTCTCTCTCTCTCTCTCTCTCTCTCTCTCTTTCGCCTTTTCTGTTTGACCTGGTGTCATTTCACTTAACCACTCAACCACTCTTCCCTCAAAAGGACTCGAGGAACTAGCCTCTTAAGAAGTTCATGGCTGTGTCTGTCTTAAATTTGAAAGGTCAGTAAGAAGCTCAATTAAAAGCTCAGTAGTAGGCTCAGTAACAATATCAATAAAAAAACACTTGATGCTCAATAGATAACTCAAAAGTTTAATAAAAAACTAAACATAAAGCTCAGCATAAAGCTAAACATAAAGCTCAGCATAAAGCTCCACATAAAGCTCTATATAAAGCTCCACATAAAGCTCATCATAAAGCTCAACATAAAGCTCAACATAAAGCTTCACATAAAGCTCCAAATAAAGCTCAACATAAAGCTCAACATAAAGCTTCACATAAAGCTCCAAATAAAGCTCAACATAAAGCTCAACATAAAGCTCCACATAAAGCTCAACATAAAGCTCCACATAAAGCCCAACAGAAACCACAAAAAGCTCATCATAAAGCTCATCATAAAGCTCAACATAAAGCTCCACAGAAATGGTCTGGTAAATCTTCAGCGCTGTCATGCCGTTCAAGGCGCCGCAGAGCAAAGAAAAGACTTGCCATTTTTCTCCCAAACCGAGAGAGAACGTTCATTGTCGTTTAGCTGAAGGGAAAAAAATATAATGTCAGCTTTATCAAAGCAGAAAACCATTTAATTATATAAACTCCAGATCTGTGGTAACAACGTTTAACTAACAACGAAAACTAATGTATGATTCTGGCATTAAAAGTAACAGAAAAATAATAGGGAAGGGGTAGTAAAGAAACAATGCTAGTATAGCTTTACTGGCAACACTTTTATTGCTAGTTTTTGCTAGTAAAAGTAGCAAAAAACTTGGCAACTCGCCCTCTTAATAGAACGTCGCATTTTTGACGCATTCTTTAACTAAGGGCAAAAACAAAACTGTCGTAGTAGAAAATGGTAGCGACTCTCGTTAAATTGACAGAATATCCCGTTTTCTATTCATGGGTCCTGTGGTAGGTTAGGATAAGGGCACTTTAGTTCGATAGTTTCTTGACGTTCGGGAACGCTCCTGAGAATGGGCTGGTTATATACGTAATTATTTCCGGGATTCACTTATAATTATTATTAACATCTTTATTGACAAAATTAATTACAATTTTGCCTGAGAAGATCTCTGCAAGAGGAATATTCGTATTGACGTTATCTTCCGTTATCGACTTCCGGAAAAGGCAATCCATCCTCTGAATTGACAGTACGGTTTAATACTAAATGTAATATATACATTTCCTTAGTGTCATACATAGTACATAATTGTACTTATTGGGGCTGTTACATTTACCTCCTTATTTATTCTCCTCGTTTTCTGTTAAGACATTCAGAATTTTTAGGATTAAGTTGTCAAGTTTAATTAGCTATTAGCAAGTTTTAAATATCAGGAATTTCTTTTTCAGTTTTATTAAACAATAGAGATTTTATACAAAATTTGAAAATATCATGAGTTACTTTATAATTTATTGATATATTTTAGTTTTGTTTTATTAGTTTAATAAAACTGTAATATCAATATAGCTTTAGGTTAAGTAATAATTGTATTTAAGAAGCAATAAAATGCTTATCTTCAAACACTAAGAAGGTTAGGTTAGGTCGTGATTTTCTATTCAGCTTTTCAGGTAAATTCAAATATTCACAATATATTTGACAGTACGATTAAATACTAAATGAAAATAAGTACAATTCCTGACTGCTATGAATAGTACATAATTGCACTTACTTGTGCTGTTACATTTATCTTCCCATTTTTGGAGGACGGGCTGGGAAAAAAGAGAGTTTCTCCAAAGCTCTGCAATCCTCAACAGGCTTCAACTGTGCTCAACAGGGCTTCAGCAAGACTCAGCAAGGCTCAGCAGCCAGGTCGTCCTCCAAACAAAGACCCAAAAGTAATTCCATGCATCCGCCAAACCCCCTGTTTATGAATGAAAAACGGTTTACACACGACTCACAACTGATTTCGTTCGAACACTTCCGGGAACAAGTGCTTCACTGACGAATTTTGTTCGAACCACAACTCTGTAAATGCTTCACCCACGTACTAGAAATACAAATAATCGCCAACAGAACCTAAACACCTAACCTAACCTATGCCTATATACATGCACAATATGCTAATATATTATAATATTATTTTATATTTGAGAAAATTCCCGTTTTGAACGAACAGTATGCTAAAATTTACGAATGCGTCTGTGGGGTCGGTCGCTGGGTGGAATGGACTTGAGTCGAGGACGGGTTGTGCAGCAGGCCTCAGCAAGGGTTCATCAAGACTCAGTAGGCCTCAACAGGGCCTCCTGTTGTCACCATGAACAGGAAACTCAACACTATAAACACTCAACAGTAAGTCACTGTAAGGAAACAATCAACAGTAAGTGTAAACAAAACTATCCATAGGACGAATCTTCCTTACCATACACAATACACTTTTTCCCCACATAAAAATTAATATTAATATCTTTTGTGAGTTTATGCATTACCTCCCTGACCTTCTCTCCTCTTCCTGACCCTCTCCTCTCTCTCCTCCACTCCCCTGACCCCCCCTCTACTTCTCTAAACCCCCCTCTACTTCCCTAAACCCCCCTCTACTTCCCTAAACCCCCCTCAACTTCCCTAAACCCCCTCTACTTCCCTAAACCTCCCTCTACTTCCCTAAACCCCCCTAACTTCCCTAAACCCCCCTCTACTTCCCTAAACCCCCCTCTACTTCCCTAAACCCCCCTCTACTTTCCTAAACCCCCCTCTACTTCCCTAAACCCCCCTCTACTTCCCTAAATCCCCCTCTACTTCCCTAAACCCCCCTCTACTCCCCTAAACCCCCCCTCTACTTCCCTAAACCCCCCTCTACTTCCCTAAACCCCCCTCTACTTCCCTAAACCCCCCTCAACTTCCCTAAACCCCCCTCTACTTCCCTAAATCCCCCTCTACTTCCCTAGACCCCCTCTACTTCCCTAAACCCCCCTCTACTTCCCTAAACCCCCCTCTACTTCCCTAACGCCCCCTCTACTTCCCTAACGCCCCCTCTACTTCCCTAACCCCCCCTCTACTTCCCTAAAACCCCCCTCTACTTCCCTAAACCCCCCTCTACTTCCCTAAACCCCCCTCTACTTCCCTAACGCCCCCTCTACTTCCCTAACGCCCCCTCTACTTCCCTAACCCCCCCTCTACTTCCCTAAAACCCCCCTCTACTTCCCTAAACCCCCCTCTACTTCCCTAACGCCCCCTCTACTTCCCTAACGCCCCCTCTACTTCCCTAACCCCCCCTCTACTTCCCTAAAACCCCCCTCTACTTCCCTAAACCCCCCTCTACTTCCCTAAACCCCCCTCTACTTCCCTAAACCCCCCTCTACTCCCCTAAGCCCCCCCTCTACTTCCCTAAGCCCCCCTCTACTTCCCTAACGCCCCCTCTACTTCCCTAACGCCCCCTCTACTTCCCTGAACTCAGTCATGATGGGACAAACCGACGGTGACTTGGCCAGGCCCATAATCCCTACAACACTGTAGCACAGACAGCTGGAGAACAATGCCTTGGGTTGGCTTGTAAGTTAAACAAAAAACTTGAAACAGTTAACTGGATGAAACAGACTTGTTTCCCCTCGAGGCCGTGTTCGAAGATGCTTGTTCGCGCGGGTGTGTTCGGACGGTCTTCGACAGGCATAGCCCCAGAATGAAGAGAATGATTTAATTTTTTATTATTTTTTTTAATTATATAGCTCTAAGGCGGATGATGATTTGGTGTGAAAAGTTGCTCTGTTAAGTTACAGAGCACTGTGGCTGATGAGTCAATGATAAGGTAAGAGAGTGATGAATCTCTACGAAGCTGAAGATAGTTGACACAAACAAATCATGCTGACGAGATTATTTGAATCACTTTGAACATAAAGAGATATGTATGAGAGAGAGAGAGAGAGAGAGAGAGAGAGAGAGAGAGAGAGAGAGAGAGAGAGAGAGAGAGAGAGAGAGAGAGAGAGAGAGAGAGAGAGAGAGAGAGACCGCGTGTAAGGGTAGGAACAGAGAACTGCGTCTTAGGCCGTGTTGAGTCAGTCAACTGCTCCAGCCTCGTCCGGCCGTGAACCCGCCTCCTCCTGCAGTTCCCAGGAGGAGGAGGGAGGAGGAGTAGTAGGAGGTAGTGGTGGTGGGGAGGAGGAGCAGCCAGGAGGGACTTACGGGGACTAGAGAAGGTCACCGGCAAGGTTCAACTGCGCTGAATCTTAGCGAGAAGGCATTGCACCCGTCAGTTAGCGTGGAGGAGGGCGGGGGGGAGGGGAAGGAAGGGGTGAGAGGGTGCAGAAGGGGGTGAAGGGGGTGCAGACGGGGGTGGATGGGGTGCAGAACGGGGCGGGGAGGGGGAGTTAGGAGGTTGTGCAGAACCTTGAACCTCCGCTGCCGGATATAGAAACCACAGCCCAGGTTGGCGCTTCTTGGTTGTCGTGAGAAAGTTCATGTTGCTATTTATAGCCTCGTCGTAGGGTGCCTGACAGCTGAGTGGACAGCGTTTCGGATTCGTAGTCCACTGAGGTTCCGGGTTCGATCCCCGGTGCAGGCGGAGACAAATGGACTAAATGTTTGTTTCACCCTGATGGCCCCTGTTACCTAGCAGTAAATAGGTACCTGGGAGTTAGACAGCTCGCTATGGAAGCTGATTCCTAGGGGGTGTGTAACAAAAAGGAGGCCTCGTCGAGGACCGGGCCGCGGGGACACTAAGCCCCGAAATCATCTCAAGATAACCTCAAGATAATGTCGTATGCCTGTATATACATTATATACATATAATGTATATCCAGTATATTCTGTATATGTATATACAGTATATTTTGGTAGCAGTCTTTCTTGTAAACATATGTTGTTATATATGACCGAAAAGGTAAGATTAATAATTCTAACACTAATTTTCTCAATATTTCTTATGTTTCTTTTCACTGTCGATGGTAATTGAAAAATCAATTCTCCAAAATTCATTTTTAGTTCTAGTCTGACGGGACGCTTGAACGCGTTTCGTAATAACTTATTACATTTTTAAAGATTTTAGTTTACACACACAACTGTAACCTGTAAACACGTTGTTGTTGTTGTTGTTAAAGATTTAGCTACTCAGGACGAAGTGTCCATGTAGCACGGGCTATGGTGAGCCCGTAAGAGTGTAAACACGGTAATCCGTCATACTTATACTCGCATTTGGATGAGATGATATCTTACATATCTTAGATATCTTACGATAAATTTCATTGAATGCCACAAAACGAAACAAAAAAATCCATATAATTATATAGCTGAAGCGCCGTGTTTAACACGGTGCCTCAGCTTTAAAAGTGCCTTTTTTAAGCTTTAAAAAGGTGCTTTTTTTTAACACGGTAAAAAAAACAACACCAACCTTGTGTGGACTTTACAGGAAACGCTCACGATTTTCAGAGGCAGCGAGAGAGGACGAGGGCGTTCACCTCGAACAGACTTAATGCAGCAGTTCGTGTTCACAGACTGAACAAACGTCTACGTCAACAGAGAACTCCTGAACGCCACGAGACACACACACACACACATGGATCAATGAACCAATTTTTCTCGTGTCTGTCCACCAGGAGGTGAGAACTTGGAGGTTGGAATTACGGCCAGGAATAACGGCAGCTTCTAGCGGATATGTGACGTTTATTTTTGTTTTGCTTTATAACTTCTAACCGTTCGTAAGGCGGTTGTGGCTGGTCTATGTTTTTTTTTTTTTTGCTAGGCAGAGATGAGCGAGTTTTGTGTGTGTGTGTACTCACCTAGTTGTACTCACCTAGTTGTGTCTGCAGGATCGAGCATTGACTCTTGGATCCCGCCTTTCGAGCATCGGTTGTTTACAGCAATGACTCCTGTCCCATTTCCCTATCATACCTGGTTTTAAAATTATGAATAGTATTTGCTTCCACAACCTGTTCCTAAAGTGCATTCCATTTCCCCATCACTCTCACGCTAAAAGAAAACTTCCTAACATCTCTGTGACTCATCTGAGTTTCAAGCTTCCATCCATGTCCTCTCGTTCTGTTACTATTCCGTGTGAACATTTCGTCTATGTCCACTCTGTCAATCCCTCTGAGTATCTTATACGTTCCTATCATGTCCCCCCTCTCCCTTCTTCTTTCTAGTGTCGTAAGGCACAGTTCCCTCAGGCGCTCCTCATACCCCATCCCTCGTAGCTCTGGGACGAGTCTCGTTGCAAACCTCTGAACCTTTTCCAGTTTCATTATATGCTTCTCCAGATGGGGACTCCATGATGAGGCGGCATACCCTAGGACTGGCCTTACGTAGGCAGTGTAAAGAGCCCTAAATGCCTCCTTACTTAGGTTTCTGAATGATGTTCTAACTTTTGCCAGTGTAGAGTACGCTGCTGTCGTTATCCTATTTATATGTGCCTCAGGAGATAGATTAGGTGTTACGTCCACCCCCACGTGTGTGTGTGTGTGTGTGTGTGTGTGTGTGTGTGTGTGTGTGTGTGTGTGTGTGTGTGTGTGTACTTATCTAGTTGTACTCACCTAGTTGTGTTTGCGGGGGTTGAGCTCTGGCTCTTTGGTTCCGCCTCTCAACCGTCAATCAACAGGTATACAGGTTCCTGAGCCTATTGGGCTCTATCATATCTACACTTGAAACTGTGTATGGAGTCAGCCTCCACCACATCACTTCCTAATGCATGCCATTTGTCAACCACTCTAACAAGTTTCTGTGTGTGTGTGTGTGTGTGTGTGTGTGTGTGTGTGTGTGTGTGTGTGTGTGTGTGTGTGTGTGTGTGTGTGTGTGTGTGTGTGTAGGGTTTTAGGCATATCAACCGCTCAACCCGTCCTCATCAACAAAGATCAAATGATCGTTAATCAACCCGCCAAACACCTTGTGAATGACTGAAAAAGACTTCACACACAACTGATGAGGTATGAACTTTTCTCCAACACTGCTTCGTTCACGTCCTCTGCTTGAATTCCACTTCTCTAAATGCTTCAACCACGTGGTGTAAATACCAATAGTTGCCAACAGAACATAACCAAATCTAAGTTAGGCCTAACTATTCAACAGTGGTACTCTGAATCTGTACAGCAGTTGATTGACGGTTGAGAGGTGGGACCAAAGAGCCAAAGCTCAACCCCCGCAACCACAACTAGGTAAGTACAACTAGGTAAGTACACTTTAGTATGTATTAATATTACCTTATATTGGAGAAAATGCAAATATTGAATTCGTAGTACGATAATATTAACGAATGTGTCATTGGGGGTCGACCGCCGGGTTGGAGAAGCCTAAGCTGAGGACACGATGCAACCCGTCCTCAGACCAAGTCCATTCCATCCAGCGGTCAACCCCAAAGACGGGCTGTAGCAACACATGATTCTGTTGGAACAGTGTGAGTTAGACACTTGCAGCAACAAGTACAGGCTGCTGTGGGCACTGAGAGAGAGAGAGCCAGAACGCGAACATCATCATATCCTTCATTTGGCAATTTCATTTTGACTTGCATAATTTAGATTTTCTTTAAATTGTATACCAACAATTTCACCGAGAATCCTTTATCTATTTTCATGCTACCATAGACGTGGGATGAAGCATAGGTCAGACATGTAAATATATATATGAGTTCGGGTGGGTGTAAACAAGAGATCAAATGAGCTCCCCCCAAATAATAATAATAAAAAATAATAATAATAATAATAATAATATGGCCTTCCACAGTGTTCTTTAATCTTATCTTAGCCAATTCCCCCGAGGCTCTTGTCTTCAAGGTTGTGATCTTGGAGCATCACCATCGGAGAGTTCAACTTTCATGCCGTGAACTCCCAACAACTGGTGAACTCTGCTGGATACGAAACACCGTAAATCCAAACCCACAAAATATTATTTTTTTAAGAAGACCTTTTGTTGACAAGTCTATAAAAGGTCTAGTGAACGTCTTAGACAAAAGCTTCAAGAAACTGCATTAATGGCAAGTGTCTTACCTCCCTCTACAGTGGGCGTTCAACGGCTATACGCAGATACTGTAAGTCACACCCCCCCCCCCCCGGTCCTCTTACGCAATAACATGTCTTACGGACTCGTCCAGTCCGTTAAAAAAAACACTTATTAGTAAATATTAATGCGCAATATTATTGATGTTTTTTATACATCGGCCACGGTAGGTTAGGTGGGTTGCTTGGGTTTGTACGCTTCTGGTTAGACAAAACTTTATGTTCAACAGACTAGTAATAAATTGAGAGACCGGGCCGCACGTACAAGCAGTCTGCCAGAAGTAAATGCGTCTCTGCAGGTCAATGCGTCTCTGCAGGTCAATGCGTCTCTGCAGGTCAATGCGTCTCTGCAGGTCAATGCGTCTCTGCAGGTCAATGCGTGTTCCCAAGGTCAATGGTACAGTGTAGCCAAGGCGGAGGTGGTGTGTCAGTATGCCAACTTAAGCAGTAGCTGCTCCTGGCGACCTTCACTACTCCCAGGTTGGTAACACTGACCTCTCTCTCTCTCTCCCCCTCTCTCTCTCTCTCTCTCTCTCTCTCTCTCTCTCTCTCTCTCTCTCTCTCTCTCTCTCTCTCTCTCTCTCTCTCTCTCTCTCTCTCTCTCTCTCTCACACTGCTATTGGAGGCTTGTAAACGTAGGCTTCTCGGGACTAAATTGATATGTCTCTTGCCCCCCTCTCAAGTCACAACAACTAATGGCGCATCATAACAGCTTAATTGTTTGCCATGCCGGTAGGTTGAGTGTGCTGGGAATACGGCAGTTGTTTATGGAGGTGAGGACGTGGGTATGGTCGGTATGTCCTCTCCTTCCTCTAGTGGGTGTTGAGGGGAGGTGACTCACCTCCCTCTGCAGTGGGTACTGAGGGGAGGTGACTCACCTCTCTCTGCAGTGGGTACTGAGGGGAGGTGACTCATCTCCCTCTACAGTGGGTACAGAGGGGAGGTGACTCATCTCCCTCTGCAGTGGGTGTTGAGGGGAGGTGACTCACCTCCCTCTGCAGTGGGTAATGAGGGAGGTGACTCATCTCCCTCTGCAGTGGGTACTGAGGGAGGTGACTCATCTCCCTCTGCAGTGGGTACTGAGGGGAGGTGACTCATCTCCCTCTGCAGTGGGTACTGAGGGGAGGCGACTGTCAACTAGCCCATACCTCGTTCCTGCATTTAATGACCGTCTATACAATCCCTTATAATTGCCCCCTCCCCCCACACAATCACATACTTAGTGATACCCAGTACAACGTCTCGACCCACGACCTTGTGCAACGCCTCTTTTCTTCATGCAACGACCCTCCAACCATTTAACGACCCCTCCAACCATTTAACGACCCACCAACCACGCAAAGACTGTCGCCATCTAACCTCACACCCCTATAACTTCCCCTACCAATTTTTTCCCCTATCAATCGCTGTCTTCCGATTTCCTCCCTCATTTCCACAACCCTCCCCCCCCCCCTCTTCCTCACCCCACTCATCTCCCCTCATCAATCTCCCCTCTTTCCTTCCCGGTCAGAAACGTTGGCGAGTTTTCAGTGTCGCTGGCGACCTTCCCCCCCCCCCTCCTATACCCCCAAACCATCCCCCTTTCCTCTACCCTCACCGCCCCCCCCCTATTCCCCCACCCTCCCCACGGCAACTGCATGTAATTAGCGTGTGTCGTTAACTCGAAACTGTTCATTGAATGCGATTAGGATCACGCACACACACACACACACACACACACACACACACACACACACACACACACACACACACACACACACACACACACACACACACACACACACACAGTAAGTACTCCACTGGATAAAGGAGTACCTAAGCAACAGGAGACAACGAGTCTGTGTGAGGGGTGAGGTCTCAGATTGTCGAGACATTACAAGTGGAGTCCCCCAGGGGTCAGTCCTTGGACCTATACTGTTTCTGATATATGTAAATGATCTTCCAGGGGGTATGGACTCGTTTCTCTCAATGTTTGCTGATGATGCAAAAATTATGAGGAGGATTGAAACAGAGGACGATAGTAGGAGGCTACAAGATGACCTAGACAGACTGAGTGAATGGTTAAACAAATGGCTGTTGAAGTTCAACCCGAGTAAATGCAAAGTAATGAGACTAGGCAGTGGAAACAGGAGGCCATACACAGGATACAATACAGAATAGGAGATGAAGTACTTAATGAAATGGACAGAGAGAAAGATCTAGGAGTTGATATCACACAAAACCTGTCTCCTGAAGCCCACATAAAAAGAATAACGTCTGCGGCATATGCGAGGCTGGCTAACATCAGAACAGCGTTCAGGAACCTGTGTAAGGAATCATTCAAAATCTTGTATACCACATATGTAAGACCAATCCTGGAGTATGCGGCCCCAGCATGGAGCCCGTACCTTGTCAAGCACAAGACGAAGCTGGAAAAAGTTTAAAGGTATGCCACTAGACTAGTCCCAGAACTAAGAGGCATGAGTTACGAGGAAAGGCTGCGGAAAATGCACCTTACGACACTGGAAGACAGAAGAGTAAGGGGAGACATGATCACAACGAACAAAATCCTCAGGGGAATCAACCGGGTAAACAAGGCTAAACTATTCAACACTGGTGGTACGCGAACAAGGGGACACAGGTGGAAACTGAGTACCCAAATGAGCCACAGGGACGTTAGAAAGAACTTTTTCAGTGTCAGAGTAGTAGGCAGAGATGTGATGGAGGCTGACTCCATACACACTTTGAAATGTAGATATGACAGAGCCCAATAGGCTCAGGAATCTGTACACCAGTTGATTGCCAGTTGAGAGGCGTGACCAAAGAGCCAAAGCTCCACCCTCGCAAGCACAAATAGGTGAGTACAAATAGGTGTGTACACACACACACAAAATTAATCAATGGTTGGATTAATTACAATACAAACACCAATGGATCCGAAAGCTGAAGGAGGAGGCGCAGTGGGTCAGTGACCTCAGCTGTGGCCAAAGCAACAGCTGCAGCAGCAGTAGAAACAACAGTAGTAGTAGTAGAAGAAGCAGTAGATGCAGCAACAGCATCACAATTGCAAAAATTCTTCACCAAATTTTTGCATACACAACATAACCATTGTACCAGCTGTGTCATGGGTGTTAACTCCACCATGGGTGCCATGAGCACTATGTGTGTGTGTGTGTGTGTGTGTGTGTGTGTGTGTGTGTGTGTGTGTGTGTGTGTGTGTGTGAACAGCAATAACAGCATCACCAAAGATCAAACCACCACCAGATGAACAGTAACAGCAAAGGTAGCAGCAGGTAAACCCCCAGTAGCAATTGAACAGGAACAGCATGAACAGGAACAGCATGAACAACAAGAGTTACGACAACAACAGCAAAAGGTACAGCAAGGAGAAAAACAACAACGCCAATAACAACAGCGTAAGCCAACGTCAAATCAGATGTAAACACTAAAACAATCGAGACAGCAGCAAAAAACATCAGCAAGAGTCGAAACAGAGCAATGGAAGAAGCAGGAACAGCAGCAGAACAGAAGGAGCGGCACGAGGAGCAGAAGCAGCAGGAAACAGAACAACAGGAAAAGCAGCAACAAGAGGAGAATCAACATTGCAAGAAGCAGCAGCAGCAGTAGCAGAAGCAACTACAGCACCATCAGCAGTAGTAGAAGCAGCAGCAGCAGCAGCAGAAGCAACTACAGCAGCAGCAGCAGTAGCAGAAGCAACTACAACAGCAGCAGCAGAAGCAACTACAACAGCAGCAGCAGAAGCAACTACAGCAGCAGCAGCAGAAGCAGCAGCAGCAGCAGCAGAAGCAGCTACAGCACCATCAGCAGTACCATCAGCAGCAGCAGCAGCAGCAGCAGAACGAGAAGCAACAGCAGGAGCATTAACTCCACCGACGACGGCAGGTCATTGGCCTCAGAGCTCGTGGTGAACGTCTGCCTCACTGCCGCCACAACACTGGTGGAAGGGCGAGGAGTAGTGGCGGGAGGAGTGCGGAAGTGGAGGGAAGGGGGTTAGAGAAGTGGGGGAGGGAGGGAGAGAGTTGATGATGGAGATTGGGTGGGGAAGGGGGATAGTGGATAGTGAGGAGGGAGGACTCCCTGGAACCGGTGTGCATTCGGACAAGGAAGCAGGAAAACTTATATTATAAATATATATTCATTCTTCACATATATATGAAGAATTTTCACTCGGGATGTCTCAACAGTTATGCACTGAAACGGGAAATTGATCTCTCTCTTAGTCTTTGAGTTCCCTGACAAGTTTATTGGCCAATTCGTTAAGGATACGAGCGTATGTCTCTCTGTGAGCCGAGGGTGGGGGGGGTGGGGGGTGTCTCAGATCACGATATGAACCTGTATATCTACGTGACGATAGTTTTATATTATATAATGGTTCTCCGGATCTCTCTGAAGCTACACTAATACCACCTTGAGGCCTCGGAAGGTGGGTGGTTGTGGAGAGTCAATCAATCAATCAATCAATCACTACGCAATCTGCTTAACATATACTTCCAGGAGGGCGACACAGACTTATATAAATACACAGAGAACTTGAATTCGATTTGAGTGTTTCGAAGAGCAACGTTCAAGCTTCATTTGCAAGGTCAGCGTTCAATCCTGAATGGTGCAATGGGTCGTCCAAGCTGGCCTAGACAGCTTTCTCTAGATAGTTTAGCTGGAAAACACCGTAGTTGATGCAATTAATGTTCGTATTAAATATCTGAGGTGATTACGTATCTCCCTCTTCTCCTGTCTTCTCACCATTATTAAAAATAAACAAACAATAAATTAAGTCTTACAGCCTTAGTTATCATAGTTAATGGGAAAATAATGGAATCCACAAATAGAAAAGCAGGATCGTAAAGAGTCTTGAAAGACGTAACAAATTCGGATAAACATCTTGGATATGGGGATTAACTATCATGGCACAAGCAGGGATAGGCAGGAATTAAGGAAACTAACCAGGAGAAAGCGCCAAGCCATTACGACTATATAGCACTGGGAAGGAGTCAGGATAAAGATTAGGGATGGAACGGGGGGAAGAAGGAATGGTGCCCAACCACCCGGACGGTCGGGGATTGAACGCCGACCTGCATGAAGTCAGTCTACATCCTCAAGTGGGGGATCCTCAATGGAAAGATCGCGGCCCCTTTCTCAAGTAGCAGTCCACAAGGATCAATCAGCTTGTAGTGCCAGTAGTAACAATAGCAGTTAATGAACTAGTTTGTGTTAATACGTTAACTTTTACTAGATAATATTCCTAGTTATTAGCAGTCTTGGGTAAATTACCCTTTAGTCTTGGGTAAATTTCCATGTAGGAAGCAAACGGATTGATGTCCTATCGCAGAGGACGGAAGAGTAGGGAGAGAACCTTCCTATTTTTTATACTTCCTGTTTTATGAGTACAGTATTATGGAGACTATTTGAGTGCTCACTATAGCTAGGCTAACTCCAGGTCCGTTGATATCTGTTATTGTTGATCTCTCTCTCTCTCTCTCTCTCTCTCTCTCTCTCTCTCTCTCTCTCTCTCTCTCTCACTCACTCTGCGCGCGCGTATCAGCGCCACCAATTACAGGAGAACCGAACAACTCGACTGCGTGTTATTGCAGTTCATTCACCTCCACCGTTGTGTGTGTGTGTGTGTGTGTGTGTGTGTGTGTGTGTGTGTGTGTGTGTGTGTGTGTGTGTGTGTGTGTGTGTGTGTGTGTGTGTGTGTGTGTGTGTGTGCGTGCGTGCGTGCGTGCGTGCATTTACAACTAACTACAACTGTCCAAACGCTTCGTGTGAGGAAAAAAGAAGGAATACTTCCTTGTTATCAAACGTCGTTTATATATGTAATATAATAATCTCCTGTCTTATATAAGTATGTACGTATGTCTTAAGTGTGTGAGCACAGATATGCACTTGGAGGAGAGTGTATGCACTTGGAGGAGAGTGTATGCACTTGGAGGAGAGTGTATGCACTTGGAGGAGAGTGTATGCACTCAAAAAGCTGGTGCTTATATTGCAGCAAAGTTAACCCCCTCCCCCCCTCCTGCGGGGTTATTGGGTACGCATTTAAGTGCACGAGTTGCGCATGTGCGTAATTTACTTACGGTCACGGTGTACGTGTTAAGGAGCGTGAACGTAGGGTAGAGTGGCGTTCCGGCGTGGCTTACGTTCGTGTACATCCCAGAATGCAGGCAAGTGCATTGCAGGTGGCGGGGCGTGACGTTGACAAGGCCCGCCGCCACGACCCGCCGCCACGACCCGCCGCCACGGCCCGCTGCCACGGCCAGTCACGGAACTCCCTGCTCGGCCAGCTTCACCACTCCCCCACTCCCACTCCCTGTTGCTTCCTCTCCACAGGTACTCCTACCTGGTACATACTCCGTAAGATAACTCCTTCGTACATACACGCAAATCCGAGAAGGTTTGCCACCAGACTAGTGCCCGAACTGAGGGGCATGAACTATGAGGAGAAACTACGGGAACTAAACCTCACGTTGCTGGAAGACAGGAGAGTTATGGGGGACATGATCACCACATACAAGATTCTCAGAGGAATTGATAGTGGTAGACAAAGATAGATTACTTAACACACCTGCTTGATACCTGCTTGATGGGGTTCTGGGAGTTCTTCTACTCCTCAAGCCCGGCCCGAGGCCAGGCTTGACGTGTGAGAGTTTGATCCACCAGGCTGTTGCTTGGAGCGGGCCGGGCACACAAGGGGCACACGCACTAGGGGACACGCATATATCCTCCATACGCCGTCACGATTTGCTCTTCAGCGCTAGTGTGAATGTCCTGCTATATACGCGGTAACCTTCACTCGAGGGTAAAAACCCGGACATTGCTCGACGCTACGCTCTTGTCTATGGGGGAGAAGCTACCAGCATCTCAGTGACGCAGAAATAATCTGTAAGAGATAGAGTAAACATATTGACCAAACCACACGCTAGAAAATGAAGGGGGACGACGACGTTTCGGTCCGTCCTGGACCATTCTCAAGTCGACAGTCGACTTGAGAATGGTCCAGGACGGACCGAAACGTCAATTGTGACTCATCTCCTGCTGAGTAAACATACAGTGAAGGAAAGGGGGGGGGGTTCCTTTGTGGGTAGAGGGGGGAGGGGGGGTTCCTTTGTGGGTAGAGGGGGGAGGGGGGTTCCTTTGTGGGTAGAGGGGGGAGGGGGGGTTCCTTTGTGGGTAGAGGGGGGGAGGGGGACAGCAAGTTGATGGGAGGCAAGGTGGGAGGGTGAGGGAGGGGGGGGGGGCTACGCTGGGGGAGGATGGAGAAAGAGGCTTAACAAGCAATTTTTGGTCAACCTTCTGGAAAGTGATTTAGTAGTGATTCAGTGGGACCTCTCCAAGCACTGGGACCTCTCCAAGCAGTGGGACCTCTCCAAGCAGTGGGACCTCTCCAAGCAGTGGAACCTCTCCAAGCTGTGGGACCTCTCCAAGCAGTGGGACCTCTCCAAGCACTGGGACCTCTCCAAGCAGTGGGACCTCTCCAAGCTGTGGGACCTCTCCTTGCTGTGGGACCTCTCCAAGCACTGGGACCTCTCCTTGCTGTGGGACCTCTCCAAGCACTGGGACCTCTCCAAGCAGTGGGACCTCTCCAAGCACTGGGACCTCTCCAAGCACTGGGACCTCTCCAAGCACTGGGACCTCTCCAAGCAGTGGAACCTCTCCTTGCTGTGGGACCTCTCCAAGCACTGGGACCTCTCCAAGCAGTGGGACCTCTCTTTGCTGTGGGACCTCTCCAAGCACTGGGACCCTTCTTTGATTCACGTTTCCTTGTTGCTGTTACGAAAGTCTCCATCCCCCCCCCTCCCCGCCCCCGCCCCCCTACTGAATCTCAGGTGACCTGGGGGCAATTTCCCCAGGAGGCCTCTTGAGTGAATAATACATATATACTTGGGATAATATTCTAAGGACCCGTTGCCTGTGCGAAGATAATGAAAGGCCTTCTGAGTAGATAATAGAGCTTCTTGAAGTCTTACATATATATATTTCCTTCAGCTATCCCATTTCATTTTCTAAATTATATTATATTAGTGATATTCCTACACTGAAGCGCATAGAAGCGCATAGAACATAGCTCACAAACATAGATATCAATACACTGAAGCGCATAGAACATAGCTCACAAACATAGATATCAATACACTGAAGCGCATAGTACTTAACTCACATAGATATCAACAGTTACAATTGAATATACTTTGTGCAGCACCTCTAAGATATGCAATGAGTCTGCAACGCAGCGGAGCGCTTCCTCTCTTGATCGCAACGCCAAGGCGCTGAAGCAGGAAAGACGTTTGATCTGGGATCCATGATTCCTGTAACAGGGTCATCACTCTACTCATTCAGCACGTACTGTACAGTACATACGTACATACTGTATGGTACATACTGTACAGTATATATATTGTATGGTACATACTGTACAGTATATACTGTATGGTATATAATGTTATATATTGTAGGGTATATTCTGCAATACTTGCAGAGCTTTTGAATGTGTTGCAACATATGTAATGTTCTCGACCTTAGATCATATGCAAGTGACATGATCTAGAGGAAAACTTGAAGTTTGTTCAGACGAATTCCACTTCTCAAAGGGCGAACCAAGTGTCGACATGTTCTCTGCAGCTCAATTCACTTTGAGTTGAGCTTCACGAAAGCTCTAAAGCTCGAATGAACCAGATATATTTCAATTAACATAAACAAAATTAAGCCAATTTAACGGACTCTCAACTTCAATTACGTCGAAAATAAAGTTAACTTTCATTTAGCGACAATTTAAGTTGCATTTACAAGGCATTTGGCAGTTCGATTAACAGTCAAATGGAGGAAAATCATGAGGGCTTTGAGGGTGGTGAGTTAGCCAAAGTTTTTGTTCATAAAAAGAGAATTGATTACCATCTTGGACTGCCTTTGAGCAGCCTGAGGGCAGTAATATTCCGGGAACATCAGCAAAATCTCGTAGACTTGAGGCAAGGTGAAATTCACACCAGTTACTCCATCTATCACCATTCTATTATGCAGGAAGTACCGCACGTCTATGGGTCATCCAATAATGTTAGCAGACTTCTAGATGTTACCACTGCTAGGCTTAGGCGCGGCTACAAGTACCTCTGGGAGTTTGTAACATCTGCTGATGTAGATTTGACTAAATGTAAACTAAATAGTCAGCAGAATTATTCGCATACTTTGCGTCATTATATAATGAAATGCAAAAAAATAGCAGAATTTAGAGATAACACTATCAATAGTGTCCAAGAAATGTGAAAGTACTTCATTCAAAATGATGTACTGCCGGGGATCTTAGCGAAGTACCCAAAATTTGCTTACTGTAGGTGTAGCCTGCACATGGCTGTAAAGCTGCCGCCCAGTTGGGTGGGTGTGGAGCACATGGCTGTAAAGCTGCCGCCCAGTTGGGTGGGTGTGGAGCACATGGCTGTAAAGCTGCCTCCCACTTGGGTGGGTGTGGAGCACATGACTGTAAAGCTGCCGCCCAGTTGGGTGGGTGTGGAGCACATGACTGTAAAGCTGCCGCCCAGTTGGGTGGGTGTGGAGCACATGACTGTAAAGCTGCCTCCCAGTTGGGTGGGTGTGGAGCACATGGCTGTAAAGCTGCCGCCCAGTTGGGTGGGTGTGGAGCACATGACTGTAAAGCTGCCTCCCACTTGGGTGGGTGTGGAGCACATGACTGTAAAGCTGCCGCCCAGTTGGGTGGGTGTGGAGCACATGACTGTAAAGCTGCCTCCCAGTTGGGTGGGTGTGGAGCACATGACTGTAAAGCTGCCGCCCAGTTGGGTGGGTGTGGAGCACATGACTGTAAAGCTGCCGCCCAGTTGGGTGGGTGTGGAGCACATGACTGTAAAGCTGCCGCCCAGTTGGGTGGGTGTGGAGCACATGACTGTAAAGCTGCCTCCCAGTTGGGTGGGTGTGGAGCACATGGCTGTAAAGCTGCCGCCCAGTTGGGTGGGTGTGGAGCACATGACTGTAAAGCTGCCTCCCACTTGGGTGGGTGTGGAGCACATGACTGTAAAGCTGCCGCCCAGTTGGGTGGGTGTGGAGCACATGACTGTAAAAGCTGCCTCCCAGTTGGGTGGGTGTGGAGCACATGACTGTAAAGCTGCCGCCCAGTTGGGTGGGTGTGGAGCACATGACTGTAAAGCTGCCGCCCAGTTGGGTGGGTGTGGAGCACATGACTGTAAAGCTGCCTCCCAGTTGGGTGGGTGTGGAGCACATGACTGTAAAGCTGCCGCCCAGTTGGGTGGGTGTGGAGCACATGACTGTAAAGCTGCCTCCCAGTTGGGTGGGTGTGGAGCACATGACTGTAAAGCTGTCGCCCAGTTGGGTGGGTGTGGAGCACATGACTGTAAAGCTGCCGCCCAGTGGGGTGGGTGTGGAGCACATGACTGTAAAGCTGCCGCCCAGTTGGGTGGGTGTGGAGCACATGACTGTAAAGCTGCCGCCCAGTTGGGTGGGTGTGGAGCACATGACTGTAAAGCTGCCGCCCAGTTGGGTGGGTGTGGAGCACATGACTGTAAAGCTGCCGCCCAGTTGGGTGGGTGTGGAGCACATGACTGTAAAGCTGCCGCCCAGTTGGGTGGGTGTGGAGCACATGACTGTAAAGCTGCCGCCCAGTTGGGTGGGTGTGGAGCACATGACTGTAAAGCTGCCGCCCAGTTGGGTGGGTGTGGAGCAAGACTAGTAACTGTGTGACTCACCATACATGTAAAATGCCTTGTATAGTGACTGTTGTGAGCCTCTTGTTGAATCACTTGTGATACAAAAGATTATCGATAAGTATATATATTTGTGTAAAGAATTACAGACACACACACACACACACACACACACACACACACACACACACATATATATATATATATATATATAGTATATATATATATATATATATATAAATATATATATATATATAAATATATATATATATATATATATATATATATATATATATATATATATATATATATATATATATATATATATATATATATATATATATATATGTGTGTGTGTGTGTACTCACCTATATGTACTCACCTATATGTGCTTGCAGGATCGAGCATTGACTCTTGGATCCCGCCTTTCTAGCTATCGGTTGTTTACAGCAATGACTCCTGTCCCATTTCCCTATCATACCTAGTTTTAAAAGTATGAATAGTATTTGCTTCCACAACCTGTTCCCCAAGTGCATTCCATTTTTCTACTACTCTCACGCTAAAAGAAAACTTCCTAACATCTCTGTGACTCATCTGAGTTTCCAGTTTCCACCCATGTCCCCTCGTTCTGTTATTATTACGTGTGAACATTTGATCTATTTCCACTTTGTCAATTCCCCTGAGTATTTTATATGTCCCTATCATATCTCCTCTCTCCCTTCTTTTCTCTAGTGTCGTAAGATTCAGTTCCTTCAGCCGCTCTTCATATCCCATCCCTCGTAGCTCTGGGACAAGCCTCGTCGCAAACCTCTGAACCTTCTCCAGTTTCTTTATGTGTTTCTTCAGGTGGGGGCTCCATGATGGCGCGGCATACTCTAAGACGGGTCTCACGTAGGCAGTGTAAAGCGCCCTAAAAGCTTCCTCATTTAGGTTTCTGAATGAAGTTCTAATTTTCGCCAGTGTAGAGTACGCTGCTGTCGTTATCCTATTTATATGTGCCTCAGGAGTTAGATTAGGTGTCACATCCACTCCCAGGTCTCTTTCTCGAATCGTTACAGGTAGGCTGTTCCCCTTCATTGTGTACTGTCCCTTTGGTCTCCTGTCACCTGATCCCATTTCCATAACTTTACATTTACTGGTGTTAAACTCCAGTAGCCATTTCTCTGACCATCTCTGCAGCCTGTTTAAGTCCTCTTGGAGGATCCTACAATCCTCGTCTGTCACAACTCTTCTCATTAATTTTGCGTCATCTGCAAACATTGACATGTATGACTCCACTCCTGTAAACATATCATTTACGTAAATTAGAAAGAGGATTGGTCCCAGCACCGATCCTTGAGGTACTCCACTTGTTACTGTTCGCCAGTCCGACTTTTCGCCCCTTACCATTACCCTCTGGCTCCTTCCTGTTAGGTAGTTCTTCACCCATACTAGGGCCTTCCGCTTACTCCTGCCTGCCTCTCAAGTTTGTATAGCAGTCTCATGTGCGGTACCGTATCAAAGGCCTTTTGGCAGTCAAGAAATATGCAGTCTGCCCAGCCTTCTCTGTCCTGCCTTATCCTTGTTACTTTATCGTAGAATTCTAAAAGGTTTGTTAGGCATGATTTCCCTGTCCAGAACCCATGTTGGTGCTTGTTTACAAACCCAATGCTCTCCAGGTGCTCAACAAGTCTTAGCCTAATTATTCTTTCAAGTATTTTGCAGGGGATGCTTGTCAGTGATACGGGTCTGTAGTTAAGTGCCTCCTCCCTATCCCCCTTTTTGAAAATCGGTACGACATTTGCCTCCTTCCAGCAACTGGGCAATTCTCCCGACATAAGTGACTCATTGAAGATCATTGCCAGAGGCACGCTGTGTGTGTGTGTGTGTGTGTGTGTGTGTGTGTGTGTGTGTGTGTGTGTGTGTGTGTGTGTGTGTGTGTGTGTGTGTGTGTGTGTAATCCTTTACACAAATATATATACTTATCGATAATCTTTTGTATCACAAGTGATTCAACAAGAGGCTCACAACAGTCACTATACAAGGCATTTTACATGTATGGTGAGTCACACAGTTACTAGTCTTGCTCCACACCCACCCAACTGGGCGGCAGCTTTACAGTCATGTGCTCCACACCCACCCAACTGGGCGGCAGCTTTACAGTCATGTGCAGGCTACACCTACAGTAAGCAAATTTATATATATATATATATATATATATATATATATATATATATATATATATATATATATATATATATATATATATATATATATATTTTGGTAGCAGTCTTTCCTGTAGACATATATTATTAAATATGACCGAAAAAGTAAGATTAATAATTCTAACACGAATTTTCTCGATCTTTCGTACGTTTCTTTTCACTGTTGGTGGTAATTCAAAAATCAATTCTCCAAAATTCATTTTTATTTCTAGTCTGACGCGACACTTGTGCGCGTTTCGTAAAACTTATTACATTTTCAAAGAAAATGTAATAAGTTTTAATAAAATCTTTGAAAATGTAATAAGTTTTACGAAACGCGCTCAAGTGTCGCGTCAGACTAGAAATAAAAATGAATTTTGGAGAATTGATTTTTGAATTACCACCAACAGTGAAAAGAAACGTATGAAAGATCGAGAAAATTCGTGTTAGAATTATTATTCTTACTTTTTCGGTCATATTTAATAAATAAATATATATATATATATATATATATATATATATATATATATATATATATATATATATATATATATATATATATATATATATATATATATATATATATGTCGTACCTAGTAGCCAGAACGCACTTCTCAGCCTACTTTGCTAGGCCCGATTTGCCTAATAAGCCAAGATTTCCTGAATTAATATATTTTCTCAATTTTTTTTCTTATGAAATGATAAAGCTGCCCATTTCATTATGTTTGAGGTCAATTTTTTTTATTGGAGTTAAAATTAACGTAGATATATGACCGAACCTAACCAACCCTACCTAACCTAACCTAACCTATTTTTATAGGTTAGGTTAGGTTAGGTAGCAGAAAAAGTTAGGTTAGGTTAGGTTAGGTAGGTTAGGTAGTCGAAAAACAATTAATTCATGAAAACTTGGCTTATTAGGCAAATCGGTCCTTGCATAGTAGGCTGAGAAGTGCGTTCTGGCTACTAGGTACGACATATATATATATATATATATATATATATATATATATATATATTATATATATATATATATATATATATATATATATATATATATATGGGTATGGGGGTGCATAAGAAAAGAAATTGAAATTGAAAATTGAGGGAGTTATTTCTTGCGATCGTCGAACCCATGAGGATGGGAGGCAACCTGTCCTCACATCTAATACCCACCGCTAGTTTAGAAGGACTAGTTTCAAGGGCTAGTTTGCAAGGCAAGTTTACAAGGGTTAGTTTACAAGAGGCAAAAGAAGATAATCCTAAGCACTTCCTTGAGGTAAGGTAAATTATTAGGGGGTTAAAAGCACAAAGCCTTTACAACTATATAGCACCTGGATAATGATAAGGATTTGGGATGGGAGGGAGGAATGGTGCCCAACCGCTTGGACGGTCGGGGATTGAACGCCGACTAGCATAAAGCGTGACCGGCGCTCTTCCGTCCAGCCCAAGTGGTTGGGGGCAAGCACTTGATTGAATATATAGCAAGTTTTCCTTGTAGTTCCAGCAGGTCTTATTTTCAGCGTAAATTATTTTTTTCCTGCTATAAAGCTGCCCAAATGCTTTTGTGCTTGGCAGGTGGGTGTGTGAAGGGGGGGCGGTGAGGGGGGTTGAGGTAGGAATGAAAGGAGGAAAAATGTGAGTGATAGAAAGATGGGGTAAGGCAGGAGGGTGGAACGGGGGGGGGGGGGGGTGGTGAGGAAGGGGGAGAGGAAAAGAGGTGGAGGAAGTGGACGGGAAAGAATGGTGGTGGGAAAGGGGGGGAAAGAGAAGGGGAATGGAAAGGAAAGAGGGGAGGTTAATTAATGGGGAAGTGTAGAGGATAAAATAAGGGAGGAGGAAGAAGGAAGGGGGGAAGGGGAAAAAGGGGGGGGGGCAGCAGAACGGAAAAGACCAGGCACTCAGAGCGAGAGAGAGAGAGAGAGAGAGAGAGAGAGAGAGAGAGAGAGAGAGAGAGAGAGAGAGAGAGAGAGAGAGAGAGAGAGAGAGAGAGAGAGAGAGAGCAAGGAGTGTGTGTAAAGGAAGAACAAACGGGAAATATATGAGAGAGAAAGGAAGAATGTCTGAGGAGTACACACAAGTTTACTCCTAGGAGGAGATATGAAGCCTCAGTCAACATCTCGAAACCATGCAGACATTTGTGGCTTGTGGTTCGAGGCACATCTTTGAAGCACCACCACCACCACCACAACTCCGCAACACTCAAAACAACTCAGTAACACACACCAACGCTCAGCAATACATGAACAGTACCCACAGAACAATAAGAAATATACAGTCAAAAACATTATAAAAATAAAAACAAAATTGGGAATAAACATTTCAGAACTAATATTGGCTTCTACGCATAATATTACGCAAAATATCAGCGCAATGATGAGAAAACATGTACCAGCTTAAGCCAGTTGAATTTTACAATTCCTCATTTAAGGGCGCATGAAAATACCATACGAGACCCAGACTGTCACCCAGAGGAACACCAAAACACTCCACTTATGAGGCTGGAGGAGCTCACTTGGAACAAAAAGCCACACCTCACTTGCTTTGCCTACATAATGAGGACACCCCTCCCTCCGTGTTACGGGCTCACCATAGCCCGTGCTACATGGACATTTTCGTTTCACCCATTAGGTGCACAAATGCCCTCGTCTACTTGCAAGTCCATCAAGACGGAGAGGGTGGACCAAGGAGCAGGACCAAACACTCGCACAGTTATCGTGGAGGAAGAGGTATCGTGGCCGGCGTGTCATTCCTCTGTCAGGTTCAGGGACACGGCTTCAGGTTCAGGAGTTCATGAGAGGCACCTCAGGGAGGGCATGGTTAGGGAGAGAGAGAGGGAGAGAGAGAGAGAGAGAGAGAGAGAAGGGGAGGCTAAATGAGGGGTAACACCTCACAATCATCTATATTGACTCTACATCACAGCGGTTCATCGAATCATGCCTTATTCAGGGGTAGGCATAGCTGAGTGGGCGTGGCTACTGGTAGGCGGGGGTGTTGAGGGTGGAAGAGACTGTACGTGGGTGGATTGGGACTGTACGTGGGTGGGGTTGGGACTGTACGTGGGGTGGATTGGGACTGTACGTGGGTGGATTGGGACTGTACGTGGGTGGGTTGGGACTGTACGTGGGTGGGGTTGGGACTGTACGTGGGTGGGTTGGGACTGTACGTGGGTGGGTTGGGACTGTACGTGGGTGGGTTGGGACTGTACGTGGGTGGGTTGGGACTGTACGTGGGTGGATTGGGACTGTACGTGGGTGGGTTGGGACTGTACGTGGGTGGATTGTGAGGGTGGATGGGGCTGAGGTGATAGAACACGCTGCTCTAAAGCGTCAGCTCGTAAATAATTACCCTCACGTATATCAAATTAAATCCCGCTCCCTCTTTCCGCTAGGTACTGTGTGTGTGTGTGTGTGTGTGTGTGTGTGTGTGTGTGTGTGTGTGTGTGTGTGTGTGTGTGTGTGTGTGTGTGTGTGTTGTTAGTTACCTGTAAGAAGCCTTTTTCCAGGTTCCTATAATCCTCACAAAAATTTACCAGCCTTGTATACATCGCTGATGTTATAAGGTTTACATGTGTTGCTATTGACAGGTTATGCATTATATCGACTCCTTGGTCCTTTTCATTGTTTTGTTTACGTACCTGAATTCTGGTAGCGAATTCAAGTATACATTTTCAGACTAAATTTGTTTCTTTTGACTATATTATAATTGCCTTGTTTCCTCATTTTTATCCCGTCGTATTAGTTTACATCATTTGCAAACGTCGAAATATCTTAGTTCATATATTCGTTAAGATAATTAACATGTATTAAAAAAAATAAGGGAGGGGTCAGTGCTGCTGATTCATTTGTGTTTCAGTCGACATATTTCTTCAAGCTGGTTTCTCCTGTTTCAATATTTCTCTCTATTATCTGTTA
>NC_091188.1:43243972-43358265 GCF_040958095.1 Procambarus clarkii | reverse complement strand
ATGATTTGAAGTTAAATCCTCATATATGGTAAAATAGTGACTTTTTTCATGTAGTGTTATTTTACGTAAATATATTCGTTTTTACGAATATTTCGATACTATTTCATGTAGTATCACGATAGGTGATTTGCCCTTCAAATCTCAGAATTTCGCGTAATATTGCATTTTAAGCAAGTTTTCTTGCATTTTGTTTCGTACGAAAAGTCATCGAATTTAACAATATTTTGACGTTTATTATCTCTTTTTCCTTTATGGGAATAAACAAAATATCATCGATTTTGGCAATATTTGGCCGTTTTTCCAAGTTTTGTGAATTTTCAGTCTATGGGTATTAATTCAATAAATATACGATACAAATGATGCAAACACATAATTGATTAGAAAATAACCTTAAATACTTCATTTTCAATCAACCATTTGTTTCTCGTTAAAATACTGAGTAGGATTTTGAAGAGGGGAGAAGTTCGGTTTTTATTGCATACTTCGACGTTTCAGCCGGAATAGAGCGGTTTTCGTGTACATCTTCCATCGGTAATATAAACGGAAAATCAGGAACATTTTAGTTAATTCTAATGAAAACACATTGGTTTTTATCATTTGTATTGGAAACAACATTGTCATATGTCTTTTCTTGGATCTAAATAATACGAAACCTCGCTCTATGATTTGAAGTTAAAATCCTCATATATGGTAAAATAGTGATTTTTTTCACGTTTTTCATGTAGTGTGATTTTACGTAAATATATTCATTTTTACCAATATTTCGATACTATTTCATGTAGTATCACGATATGTGATTTGGCCTTGAATTCTCAGAATGTCCCATAATATTGCATTTTAAGCAAGTTTTCTTTCATTTTGTTTCGTACGAAAAATCACCGAATTTAGCTATATTTTGACGTTTATCATCTCTTTTTCCTCTATGTGATTTAAAAAAAATATCATCGAATTAGGCAATATTTTACCGTTTTTCCACGTTTTTTTTAATTTTCAGTTTATGGGTATTAATTCATTATATATACGATAAAAATGATGCAAACACATAATTGATTAGATAATAACCTTAAATACTTCATTTTCAATCAACTATTTGTTTCTCGTTAAAATACTGAGTAAGATATTGAAAAGGGGAGAAGTTCTGTTTTTATTGCATATATCGACGTTTCAGCCGGAATAGAGCGGTTTTCGTGTACATCTTCCATCGGTAATTTAAACGGAAAATCAGCAACATTTTAGTTAATTCTAATGAAAACACATTGGTTTTTATCATTTGTATATTTGAACAACATTGTCATATGTCTTTTCTTGGATCTAAACAATACGAAACCTCGCTCCATGATTTGAATTTTAAATCCTCATATATGGTAAAATAGTGACTTTTTTCATGTAGTGTTATTTTACGTAAATATATTCGTTTTTTACGAATATTTCGATACTATTTCATGTAGTATCACGATAGGTGATTTGGCCTTCAAATCTCAGAATTTCGCGTAATATTGCATTTTAAGCAAGTTTTCTTGCATTTTGTTTCGTACGAAAAATCACCGAATTTAGCAATATTTTGACGTTTATCATCTCCTTTTCCTTTATGTGATTTAAACAAAATATCATCGAATTATTCAATATTTTGCGTTTTTCCACGTTTTTGTGAATTTTCAGTCTATGGTATTAATTCAATAAATATACGATAAAATGATGCAAACACATAATTGATTAGAAATTTACCTTAAATACTTCATTTTCAATCAACCATTTGTTTAAAATGGTTGATATTATTATATTAAAATACCGTGTAGGATATTGAAGAGGGGAGAAGTTCGGTTTTTATTGCATATATCGACGTTTCAGCCGGAATAGAGCGGTTTTCGTGTACATCTTCCATCGGTAATATAAACGGAAAATCAGGAACATTTTAGTTAATTCTAATGAAAACACATTGGTTTTTATCATTTGTATTGGAAACGACATTGTCATATGTCTTTTCTTGGATCTAAATAAAACGAAACCTCGCTCTATGATTTGAAGTTAAAATCCTCATATATGGTTAAATAGTGATTTTTTTCACGTTTTTCATGTAGTGTGATTTTACGTATATATATTCGTTTTTACCAATATTTCGATACTATTTCATGTAGTATCACGATACGTGATTTGGCCTTCAAATCTCAGAATTTCGCGTAATATTGCATTTTAAGCAAGTTTTCTTGCATTTTGTTTCGTACGAAAAATCATCGAATTTAGCAATATTTTGACGTTTATCATCTCCTTTTCTCTATGGGAATAATCAAAATATCATCGAATTAGGCAATATTTGGCCGTTTTTCCAAGTTTTGTGAATTTTCGGTCTATGGGTATTAATTCAATAAATATACGATACAAATGATGCAAACACATAATTGATTAGAAAATAACCTTAAATACTTCATTTTCAATCAACCATTTGTTTCTCGTTAAAATACTGAGTAGGATATTGAAGAGGGGAGAAGTTCGGTTTTAATTGCATATATCGACGTTTCAGCCGGATTAGAGCGGTTTTACGTGTACATCTTCCATCTGTAATATAAACGGAAAATCAGGAACATTTTAGTTAATTCTAATGAAAACACATTGTTTTTTATCATTTGTATTGGAAACAACATTGTCATATGTCTTTTCTTGGATCTAAATAATACGAAACCTCGCACTATGATTTGAAGTTAAAATCCTCAAATATGGTAAAATAGTGACTTTTTCACGTTAATCATGAAGTTTGATATTACGCAAATATATTAATTTTTACCAATATTTCGATACTATTTCATGTAGTATCACGATATGTGATTTGGCTTTCAAATCTCAGAATGTCGCATAATATTGCATTTTAAGCAAGTTTTCTTGCATTTTGTTTCGTACGAAAAATCACCGAATTTAGCAATATTTTGACGTTTATCATCTCTTTTTCCTCTATGTGATTTAAACAAAATATCATCGAATTAGGCAATATTTTGCCGTTTTTCCACGTTTTTTTGAATTTTTAGTTTATGGGTATTAATTCATTATATATAGGATAAAAATGATGCAAACACATAATTGATTAGATAATAACCTTAAATACTTCATTTTCAATCAACTATTTGTTTCTCGTTAAAATACTGAGTAAGATATTGAAAAGGGAGAAGTTCTGTTTTTATTGCATATATCGACGTTTCAGCCGGAATAGAGCGGTTTTCGTGTACATCTTCCATCGGTAATTTAAACGGAAAATCAGGAACATTTTAGTTAATTCTAATGAAAACACATTGGTTTTTATCATTTGTATATTTGAACAACATTGTCATATGTCTTTTCTTGGATCTAAATAATACGAAACCTCGCTCCATGATTTGAAGTTAAAATCCTCATATATGGTAAAATAGTGACTTTTTTCATGTAGTGTTATTTTCAATCTTCATTATATATGAATTAATACCCATAAACTGCAAATTAAAAAAAACGTGGAAAAACGGCAAAATATTGCCTAATTCGATGATATTTTGTTTAAATCACATAAAGGAAAAGGAGATGATAAACGTCAAAATATTGCTAAATTCGATGATTTTTCGTACGAAACAAAATGCAAGAAAACTTGCTTAAAATGCAATATTATGCGACATTCTGAGATTTGAAGGACAAATCACATATCGTGATACTACATGAAATAGTATGGAAATATTGGTAAAAATGAATATATTTACGTAATATCAAACTACATGATTAACGTGAAAAAGTTACTATTTTACCATATTTGAGAATTTTAACTTCAAATCATAGAGCGAGGTTTCGTATTATTTAGATCCAAGAAAAGACATATGACAATGTTGTTTCCAATACAAATGATAAAAAACAATGTGTTTTCATTTGAATTAACTAAAATGTTCCTGATTTTCCGTTTATATTACCGATGGAAGATGTACACGTAAAACCGCTCTAATCCGGCTGAAACGTCGATATATGCAATAAAAACCGAACTTCTCCCCTTTTCAATACCTTAATCAGTATTTTAACGAGAAACAAATAGTTGATTGAAAATGAGGTGTTTAAGGTTAATTTCTAATCAATTATGTGTTTGCATGATTTTTTTCATATATTTAGTGAATTAATACTAATAAACTGAAAATTCACAAAAACGTCGAAAAACAGCAAAATATTGCCTAATTCGATGATATTTTGTTTAAATCGTATAAAGGAAAAGGAGATGATAAACGTCAAAATATTGCTAAATTCGATGATTTTTCGTACGAAACAAAATGCAAGAAAACTTGCTTAAAATGCAATATTATGCGAAATTCTGAGATATGAAGGCCACATCACATATCGTGATACTACATGAAATAGTATCGAAATATTAGTAAAAATGAATATATTTACGTAATATCAAACTACATGAAAACGTGAAAAAAGTCACTATTATACCAAATTTGAGGATTTTAACTTCGAATCATAAAGCGAGGTTTCGTATTATTTAGATCCAAGAAAAGACATATGACAATGTTGTTTCCAATACAAATGATAAAAATCAATGTGTTTTCATTAGAATTAACTAAAATGTTCCTGATTTTCGGTTTATATTACCGATGGAAGATGTACACGTAAAACCGCTCTAGCCCGGCTGAAACGTCGATATATGCAATAAAAACCGAACTTCTCCCCTTTTCAATATCTTACTCAGTATTTTTTTACGAGAAACAAATAGTTGATTGAAAATGAAGTATTTAAGGTTAATTTCTAATCAATTATGTGTTTGCATCATTTTTATCGTATATATAATGAATTAATAACAATAAACGGAAAATTCACAAAAAACGTGGAAAAACGGTAAAATCTTGCCTAATTCGATGATATTTTGTTTAAATCACATAAAATAAAAGGAGATGATAAACGTGAAAATATTGCTAAATTCGATGATTTTTCGTACGAAACAAAACGCAAGAAAACATGCTGAAAATGGAATATTATGCGAAATTCTGAGATTTGAAGGCTAAATCACATATCGTGATTCTACATGAAATAGTAACGAAATATTGGTAAAAAATTGAATATATTTACGTAATACCAAACTAAATGATAAACGTGAAAAAGTCACTATTATACCAAATTTGAGGATTTTACCTTCGAATCATAAAACGAGGTTTCGTATTATTTAGATCCAAGAAAAGACATATGACAATGTTGTTTCCAATACAAATGATAAAAATCAATGTGTTTTCATTAGAATTATCTAAAATGTTCCTGATTTTCCGTTTACATTACCGATGGAAGATGTACACGTATAACCGCTCTATACCGGCTGAAACATCGATATATGCAATAAAAACCGAACTTCTCCCCTTTTCAATACCTTAATCAGTATTTTAACGAGAAACAAATAGTTGATTGAAAATGAGGTGTTTAAGGTTAATTTCTAATCAATTATGTATCTGCATGATTTTTGGCATATATTTAATGAATTAATACGAATAAACTGAAAATTCACAAAAACGTCGAAAAACGGCAAAATATTGCCTAATTCGATGATATTTTGTTTAAATCACATAAAGGAAAAGGGGATGATAAACGTGAAAATATTGCTAAATTCGATGATTTTTCGTATGAAACAAAACGCAAGAAAACTTGCTGAAAATGGAATATTATGCGAAATTCTGAGATTTGAAGGCTAAATCACATATCGTGATTCTACGTGAAATAGTATCGAAATATTGGTAAAAAAGTGAATATATTTACGTAATATCCAACTAAATGATAAACGTGAAAAAGTCACTATTATACCAAATTTGAGGATTTTAACTTCGAATATTAAAGCGAGGTTTCGTATTATTTAGATCCAACAAAAGACATATGACAATGTTGTTTCCAATACAAATGATAAAAATCAATGTGTTTTCATTAGAATTAACTAAAATGTTCCTGATTTTCCGTTTATATTACCGATGGAAGATGTACACGTATAACCGCTCTATACCGGCTGAAACGTCGATATATGCAATAAAAACCGAACTTCTCCCTTTTTCAATACCTTAATCAGTATTTTAACGAGAAACAAATAGTTGATTGAAAATGAGGTATTTAAGGTTAATTTCTAATCAATTATGTGTTTGCATGATTTTTGGCATATATTTAATGAATTAATACGAATAAAATGAAAATTCACAAAAACGTGGAAAAACGGCAAAATATTGCCTAATTCGATGATATTTTGATTAAATCACATAAAGGAAAAGGGTATGATAAACGTCAAAAAATTGCTAAATTCGATGATCTTTAGTACGAAACAAAATGCAAGAAACTTGCTTAAAATGCAATATTATGCGAAATTCTGAGATATGAAGGGCAAATCACATATCGTGATACTACATGAAATAGTATCGAAATATTAGTAAAAATGAATATATTTACGTAATATCAAACTACATGAAAAACGTGAAAAAAGTCACTATTATACCAAATTTGAGGATTTTAACTTCGAATCATAAAGCGAGGTTTCGTATTATTTAGATACAAGAAAAGACATATGACAATGTTGTTTCCAATACAAATGATAAAAATCAATATGTTTTCATTAGAATTAACTAAAATGTTCCTGATTTTCCGTTTATATTACCGATGGAAGATGTACACGTAAAACCGCTCTAATCCGGCTGAAACGTCGATATATGCAATAAAAACAGAACTTCTCCCCTTTTCAATATCTTACTCAGTATTTTAACGAGAAACAATTAGTTGATTGAAAATGAAGTATTTAAGGTTAATTTCTAATCAATTATGTTTTGCAGCATTTTTATCGTATATTTAATGAATTATTAACAATAAACGGAAAATTCACAAAAACGTGGAAAACGGTAAAATCTTGCCTAATTCGATGATATTTTGTTTAAATCACATAAAGGAAAAGGGGATGATAAACATGAAAATATTGCTAATTTCGATGATTTTTTGCACGAAACAAAACGCAAGAAAACTAGCTTAAAATGCAATATTATGCGAAATTCTGAGATTTGAAGGCTAAATCACATATCGTGATACAACATGAAATAGTATCGAAATATTGGTAAAAAAATGAATATATTTACGTAAAATCAAACTAAATGATAAATGTGAAAAAGTCACTATTATACCAAATTTGAGGATTTTAACTTCGAATCATATAACGATACAAATCAATGTATTTCCATTAGAATTAACTAAAATGTTCATGATTTTCCGTTTAAATTACCGATGGAAGATTTACACGTATAACCGCTCTATTCCGGCTGAAACGTCGATATATGCAATAATAACCGAACTTCTCCCCTTTTCTATACCTTAATCAGTATTTTAACGAGAAACAAATAGTTGATTGAAAATGAGGTATATAATGTTAATTTCTAATCAATTATGTGTTTGCATGATTTTTGTCATATATTTAATGAATTAATACTAATAAACTGAAAATTTACAAAAATGTGGAAAAAGGGCAAAATATTGCCTAATTCAATGATATTTTGATTAAATCACATAAAGGAAAAGGGGATGATTAACGTCAAAATATTGCTAAATTCGATGATTTTTAGTTCGAAACAAAATGGAAGAAAACTTGCTTAAAATGCAATATTATGCGAAATTCTGAGATTTGAAGGCCAAATCACATATCGTGATACTACATGAAATAGTATCGAAATATTGGTAAAAATGAATATATTTACGTAATATCAAATTACATGAAAAACGTGAAAAAAGTCACTATTATACCAAATTTGAGGATTTTAACTTCGAATCATAAAGCGAGGTTTCGTATTATTTAGATCCAAGAAAAGACATATGACAATGTTGTTTCCAATACAAATGATAAAAATCAATGTGTTTTCATTAGAATTAATTAAAATGGTCCTGATTTTCCGTTTATATTACCGATGGAAGATGTACACGTAAAACCGCTCTATTCCGGCTGAAAAGTCAATATGTGCAATAAAAACCGAACTTCTCCCCTTTTGAATATCTTACTCAGTATTTTAACGAGAAACAAATAGATGATTGAAAATGAAGTATTTAAGGTTATTATCAAATCAATTATGTGTTTGCATCTTTTTTATGTATACTTAATGAATTAATAACAATAAACTAAAAAATTCACAAAAACGTGGAAAAACGGCAAAATATTGCCTAATTCGATGATATTTTGTTTATATCACATGAAGGAAAAGGGGGGGATGATAAACGTCAAAATATTACTAAATTCGATGATTTCTTGTATGAAACAAAAATCAAGAAAACTTGCTTAAAATGGAATATTATGTGAAATTCTGAGATTTGAAGGCCAAATCACATATCGTGATACTACATGAAATAGTATCGAAATGTTGGTAAAAATTAATATATATACGTAATATCAAACTACATGAAAAACGTGAAAAATTCACTATTATAACAAATTTGAGGATTTTAACTTCGAATCATGAAGCGAGGTTTCTTATTATTTAGATCCAAGAAAAGACATATGACAATTTTGTTTCCAATACAAATGTTAAAAATCAATGTGTTTCCATTAGAATTACCTAAAATGTTCCTGATTTTCCGTTTTATTACCGATGGAAGATGTACACGTAAAACCGCTCTATACCGGCTGAAACGTCGATATATGCAATAAAAACCGAACTTCTCCCCTTTTCAATATCTTACTCAGTATTTTAAGGAGAAACAAATAGTTGATTGAAAATTAAGTATTTAAGGTTATTATCAAATCAATTATGTGTTTGCATCATTTTTATCGTATATTTAATGAATTAATACCTATAAACTGAAAATTCACAAAAACGTGGAAAAAATGCAGAGGCCCAAGAGAGTGATAGAGGGGCTCAAGAGAGTGATGCAGAGGTTCGAGAGAGTGATGCAGAGGCCTCAAGAGAGGGATTCAGAGGCTTGAGAGAGTGATGCAGAGGCTGAAGAGTGTGTTGCAGAGACTCAAGAGAGGGATGCAGAGGCTCAAGAGGGTGATGAATAGGCTCAAGAAAGGGATGCAGAGGCTCAAGAGAGGGATGCAGAGGCTCAAGTGAGTGATGCAGAGGCTCAAGAGAGTGATGCAGGGGATCAAGAGAAGAAAGCAGACGCTTACGAGAGTGATGCAGGAGTTCAAGAGAGGGATGCAGAGGCTCAGGAGAGTGATGCAGAGGCTGAAGAGAGGGATGCAGAGGCTTTAGAGAGGGATCCAGAGGCTAAGGAGAATGATGAATAGGCTCAAGAGAATGCTGCAGAGGCTTAAGAGAGTGATGCTGAGGCTCCAGAGAGAGATTCAGAGGCTCCAGAGAGTGATGTAGAGGCTTAAGAGAGGGATGCAGAGGTTCAAGAGAATGATGCAGAGGCTTAAGAGAGGGGGTAGGGATGCAGAGGCTCAAGAGAATGATGCAGAGGCTCAAGAAAGGGATGCTGAGGCTCCAGAGAGGAATGCAGAGGCTTAAGAGAGTGATGCAGAGGCTGAAGAGAGATATTGCAAAATTCGATGATTTTTAGTACGAAACAAAATGCAGGAAAACTTGCTTAGAGTGTAATATTATGCGAAATTTTGAGATTTGAAGGATAAATCACATATCGTGATACTACATGAAATAGTATCGAAGTTTTGGTATAAAACGAATTAATTTACGTAATATTAAACTACATGAAAAACGTGAAAAAAGTCACTATTATACCAAATTTAAGGATTTTAACTTAGAATCATAAAGCGAGGTTTCGTATTATTTAGATCCAAGAAAAGACATATGACAATATTGTTTCCAATACAAATGATAAAAATCAATATGTTTTCATTAGAATTAACTAAAATGTTCCTGAATTTCCGTTTATATTACCGATGGAAGATGTACATGTAAAACCGCTCTATACCGGCTGAAACGTCGATATATGCAATAAAAACCGAACTTCTCCCCTTTTCAATATCTTACTCAGTATTTTAGGAGAAACAAATAGTTGATTAAAAATTAAGTATTTAAGGTTATTATCTAATCAATTATGTGTTTGCATCATTTTTATCGTATATTTAATGAATTAATACCAATAAACTGAAAATTCACAAAAACGTGGAAAAACGGCAAAATATTGCCTAATTCGATGATATTTTGTTTATATCACATGAAGGAAAAGGGGGGGATGATAAACGTCAAAATATTACTAAATTCGATGATTTCTTGTATGAAACAAAAATCAAGAAAACTTGCTTAAAATGGAATATTATGTGAAATTCTGAGATTTGAAGGCCAAATCACATATCGTGATACTACATGAAATAGTATCGAAATGTTGGTAAAAATTAATATATATACGTAATATCAAACTACATGAAAAACGTGAAAAATCACTATTATAACAAATTTGAGGATTTTAACTTCGAATCATGAAGCGAGGTTTCTTATTATTTAGATCCAAGAAAAGACATATGACAATTTTGTTTCCAATACAAATGTTAAAAATCAATGTGTTTCCATTAGAATTACCTAAAATGTTCCTGATTTTCCGTTTTATTACCGATGGAAGATGTACACGTAAAACCGCTCTATACCGGCTGAAACGTCGATATATGCAATAAAAACCGAACTTCTCCCCTTTTCAATATCTTACTCAGTATTTTAAGGAGAAACAAATAGTTGATTGAAAATTAAGTATTTAAGGTTATTATCAAATCAATTATGTGTTTGCATCATTTTTATCGTATATTTAATGAATTAATACCAATAAACTGAAAATTCACAAAAACGTGGAAAAACATGCAGAGGCCCAAGAGAGTGATAGAGGGGCTCAAGAGAGTGATGCAGAGGTTCGAGAGAGTGATGCAGAGGCCTCAAGAGAGGGATTCAGAGGCTTGAGAGAGTGATGCAGAGGCTGAAGAGTGTGTTGCAGAGACTCAAGAGAGGGATGCAGAGGCTCAAGAGGGTGATGAATAGGCTCAAGAAAGGGATGCAGAGGCTCAAGAGAGGGATGCAGAGGCTCAAGTGAGTGATGCAGAGGCTCAAGAGAGTGATGCATGGGATCAAGAGAAGAAAGCAGACGCTTACGAGAGTGATGCAGGAGTTCAAGAGAGGGATGCAGAGGCTCAGGAGAGTGATGCAGAGGCTGAAGAGAGGGATGCAGAGGCTTTAGAGAGGGATCCAGAGGCTAAGGAGAATGATGAATAGGCTCAAGAGAATGCTGCAGAGGCTTAAGAGAGTGATGCTGAGGCTCCAGAGAGAGATTCAGAGGCTCCAGAGAGTGATGTAGAGGCTTAAGAGAGGGATGCAGAGGTTCAAGAGAATGATGCAGAGGCTTAAGAGAGGGGGTAGGGATGCAGAGGCTCAAGAGAATGATGCAGAGGCTCAAGAAAGGGATGCTGAGGCTCCAGAGAGGAATGCAGAGGCTTAAGAGAGTGATGCAGAGGCTGAAGAGAGATATTGCAAAATTCGATGATTTTTAGTACGAAACAAAATGCAGGAAAACTTGCTTAGAGTGTAATATTATGCGAAATTTTGAGATTTGAAGGATAAATCACATATCGTGATACTACATGAAATAGTATCGAAGTTTTGGTATAAAACGAATTAATTTACGTAATATTAAACTACATGAAAAACGTGAAAAAAGTCACTATTATACCAAATTTAAGGATTTTAACTTAGAATCATAAAGCGAGGTTTCGTATTATTTAGATCCAAGAAAAGACATATGACAATATTGTTTCCAATACAAATGATAAAAATCAATATGTTTTCATTAGAATTAACTAAAATGTTCCTGAATTTCCGTTTATATTACCGATGGAAGATGTACATGTAAAACCGCTCTATACCGGCTGAAACGTCGATATATGCAATAAAAACCGAACTTCTCCCCTTTTCAATATCTTACTCAGTATTTTAGGAGAAACAAATAGTTGATTAAAAATTAAGTATTTAAGGTTATTATCTAATCAATTATGTGTTTGCATCATTTTTATCGTATATTTAATGAATTAATACCAATAAACTGAAAATTCACAAAAACGTGGAAAAACGGCAAAATATTGCCTAATTCGATGATATTTTGTTTAAGTCACAAAATAAAAACCGAACTTCTCCCCTTTTCAATACCTTAATCAGTATTTTAACGTGAACAAATAGTTGATTGAAAATGAGGTTTTTAAGGTAAATTTCTAATCAATTATGTGTTTGCATGATTTTTGTCATATATTTAATGAATTAATACTAATAAACTTAAAATTCACAAAAACGTGGAAAAACGGCAAAATATTGCCTAATTCGATGATATTTTGATTAAATCACATAAAGGAAAAGGGGATGATAAAGTCAAAATATTGCTAAATTCGATGATCTTTAGTACGAAACAAAATGCAAGAAAACTTGCTTAAAATGCAATATTATGCGAAATTCTGATATATGAATTCCAAATCACATATCGTGATAATACATGAAATAGTATCGAAATATTGGTAAAAATGAATATATTTACGTAATATCAAACTACATGAAAAACGTGAAAAAAGTCACTATTATACCAAATTTGAGGATTTTAACTTCGAATCATAAAGCGAGGTTTCGTATTATTTAGATCCAAGAAAACATATGACAATGTTGTTTCCAATACAAATGATAAAAATCAATATGTTTTCATTAGAATTAACTAAAATGTTCCTGATTTTCCGTTTATATTACCGATGGAAGATGTACACGTAAAACCGCTCTAATCCGGCTGAAACGTCGATATATGCAATAAAAACAGAACTTCTCCCCTTTTCAATATCTTACTCAGTATTTTAACGAGAAACAATTAGTTGATTGAAAATGAAGTATTTAAGGTTAATTTCTAATCAATTATGTGTTTGCATCATTTTTATCGTATTTTTAATGAATTAATAACAATAAACGGAAAATTCACAAAAACGTGGAAAAACGGTAAAATCTTGCCTAATTCGATGATATTTTGTTAAATCACATTAAGGAAAATGGGATGATAAACGTGAAAATATTGCTAAATTCGATGTTTTTTCGTACGAAAGAAAACGCAAGAAAACTTGATTAAAATGGAATATTATGCGAAATTCTGAGATTTGAAGGCTAAATCACATATCGTGATACTACATAAATAGTATCGAAATATTGGTAAAGAAATGAATATATTTACGTAATATCAAACTAAATGATAAACGTGAAAAAAGTCACTATTATACCAAATTTGAGGATTTTAACTTCGAATCATAAAGCGAGGTTTCGTATTATTTAGATCCAAAAAAGACATATGACAATGTTGTTTCCAATACAAATGATAAAAATCAATGTGTTTTCGTTAGAATTAACGAAATGTTCCTGATTTTCCGTTTATATTACCGATGGAAGATGTACACGCATAACCGCTTTATTCCGGCTGAAACGTCGATATATGCAATAAAAACCGAACTTCTCCCCTTTTCAATACCTTAATCAGTATTTAAACGAGAAACAAAGTTGATTGAAAATGAGGTATTTAAGGTTAATTTCTAATCAATCATGTGTTTGCATGATTTTTGTCATATATTTAATGAATTAATACTAATAAACAGAAGATTCACAAAACGTGGAAAAACGGCAAAATATTGCCTAATTCGAAGATATTTTGATTAAATCACATAAAGGAAAAGGGGATGATAAACGTCAAAATATTGCTAAATTCGATGATCTTTAGTACGAAACAAAATGCAAGAAAACTTGTTTAAAATGCAATATTATGCGAAATTCTGAGATATGAAGGCCAAATCACATATCGTGGTACTACATGAAATAGTATCGAAATATTGGTAAAAATGAATATATTACGTAATATCAAACTACATGAAAAACGTGAAAAAGTCACTATTATACCAAATTTGAGGATTTTACCTTCGAATCAAAAAGCGAGGTTTCGTATTATTTAGATCCAAGAAAAGACATATGACAGTGTTGTTTCCAATACAAATGATAAAAATCAATGTGTTTTCATTAGAATTAACTAAAATGTTCCTGATTTTTCGTTTATATTACCGATAGAAGATGTACACGTAAAACCGCTCTATTCCGGCTGAAAAGTCGATATATGCAATAAAAACCGAACTTCTCCCCTTTTTAATATCTTACTCAGTATTTTAACGAAAAACAAATAGTTGATTGAAAATGAAGTATTTAAGGTTAATTTCTAATCAATTATGTGTTTGCATCATTTTTATCGTATATTTAATGAATTAATAACAATAAACGGAAAATTCACAAAAAGTGGAAAAACGGTAAAATATTGCTTAATTCGATGATATTTTGTTTAAATCACATAAAGGAAAAGGGGATGATAAACGTCAAAATATTGCTAAATTCGATGATTTTTCGTACGAAACAAAACGTAAGAAAACTTGCTTAAAATGGAATATTATGCGAAATTCTGAGATTTGAAGGCTAAATCACATATCGTGATACTACGTAAATAGTATCGAAATATTGGTAAAGAAATGAATATATTTACGTAATATCAAACTAAATGATAAACGTGAAAAAATCACTTTTATACCAAATTTGAGGATTTTAACTTAGAATCATAAAGCGAGGTTTCGTATTATTTAGATCCAAGAAAAGACATATGACAATGTTGTTTCCAATACAAATGATAAAAATCAATGTGTTTTCATTAGAATTAACATTTTTATATTGTTTTCTATATGTCTCTATATGTCTTTCTTTCTTATCATCCCATTTTCCTTTATGTGATTTAAACAAAATATCATCGAATAAGGCAATATTTTGCCGTTTTTCCACGTTTTTGTGAATTTTCAGTTTATTGGTATTAATTCATTAAATATACGATTAAAATGATGTAAACACATACTTGAATGGAAATTAACATTAAATCCTTTATTTTCAATCAAATATTTGTTTCTCGTTAAAATACTGAGTAAGATATTGAAAAGGGGAAAAGTTCTGTTTTTATTGCATATATCGACGTTTCAGCCGGATTAGAGCCGTTTTACGTGTACATCTTCCATTGGTAATATAAACGGAAAATCAGGAACATTTTAGTTAATTCTAATGAAAACACATTGATTTTTATCATTTGTATTGGAAACACATTTTTATATGTCTTTTCAAGGATCTAAATAATACGAAACCTCGGTTTATGACTTGAAGTTAAAATCCTCAAATTTGGTAATATAGCGATTTTTTTAACATTTTTAATGTAGTGTGACTTTACGTAAATATATTCGTTTTACCAATATTTCGATACTACTACATGTTTTCTCACGATATGTGATTTGGCCTTCATCAGAATATCGCAAATTTTGCATTTTTAAGCAAGTTTTCTTGCATTTTGTTTTGTACTAAAAATCATCGAATTTAGCAATATTTTGACGTTTATAAAAATATAAACAAAATATCATCAAATTAGGCATTATTTTGCCGTTTTTCCACGTTTTTGTGAATTTTTAGTTTATTGTTATTAATTCATTATATATACGATTAAAATGATGCAAACACATAATTGATTAGAAAATAACCTTAAGTACTTCATTTTCCATCAACTATTTGTTTCTCGTTAAAATACTGAGTAAGACATTGAAAAAGGGGGAAAATTCTGTTTTTATTGCATATATCGACGTTTCAGCCGGATTAGAGCGGTTTTACGTGTACATCTTCCATCGGTAATATAAACGGAAAATCAGGAACATTTTAGTTAATTCTAATGAAAACTAATTGATTTTTATCATTTGTATTGGAAACAACATTGTCATATGTCTTTTCATGGATCTAAAAATTACGAAACCTCGCTTTATGATTTGAAGTTAAAATCCTCAAATTTGGTAAAATAGTGACATTTTTCACGTTTTTCATGTAGTGTGTTTTTCCGTAAATATATTCGTTTTTACCAATTTTTCGATACTATTTCGTGTAGTATCACGATATGTGATTTGGCCTTCATATATCAGAATTTCGCATAATATTGCATTATAAGCAAGTTTTCTTGCATTTTGTTTCGTACTAAAAATCATCGAATTTAGCAATATTTTGACTTTTATCATCCCCTTTTCCTTTATGTGATATAAACAAAATATAATCGAATTAGACAATATTTTGCCGTTTTCCCACGTTTTTGTTCCACAATTCGACCCTTGAGCCACATCTTGGAGGCAAATTCTGGCTCTCAGCACGAAATCGAAGTTTGAAATTGCGACTTTTTATACCGAAAATACGCCAATTACTGTGAACTACGATGGGTCACATTTGGCCCAAACTCTCCCTGCAGTTTTCAAAATATCCCAACCATCCCAAATTCGACTCTCGAACCATATTTTGGAGGCAAATTTTGGCTCTCAGCACGTATTCGCAGTTTGAAATTACGACTTTTTATACCGAATATATGCCTATTACTGACAGCGGCGATGTTTCACATTTTGCCTAAACCCCACTGCAGTTTTCAAAATATCCCAAAAAATCCAAAATTCGACGCTTGAGCCGTATTTTGAAGCCAAATTCTTGCTCTCTGCACGTATTCGCACTGTGAAATTACGACTTTTTATACCGAAAATATGCCAATTACTGAGAGCAACGATGGATCATATTTTGCCCAAACACTCTCTGCAGTTTTCAAAATATCCCAAACATCTCAAATTCGACCCTTGAGCCATATTTTGGAGCCAAATTCTGGCGTTCTGCACGTATTCGCAGTTTGAAATTACGACTTTAATACCGAAAATATGTCAATTACTGAGAGCTGCGATAGGTCACATTTTGCTCATACCCCCTCCCCCCTGCAGTTTTTAAAATATCCTAAACATCCCAAATTCGACGCTTGAGTCATATTTTGGAGCCAAATTTGGGCTCTCTGCACGTATTCGCAGTTTGAAATTACGTCTTTTTATACCGAAAATATGCCAATTAATTAGAGCGGCGATGGGTCACATTTTGACCAAACCCCCCCCCCCCCTCTGCAGTTTCAAAATATCGCAAACATCCCAAAATCGAAGCTTGAGCCATATTTTGGAGCCAAATTATGGCTCTCTGCACGTATTAGCAGTTTGAAATTACGTCATTTTATACTGAAATAATGGCAATTACTGTGAACAGTGAAGGGTCACATTTTGCCCAAAACCCCCTGCAGTTTTCAAAATATCCCAAACATCCCAAGTTCCTCCCTTGAGCCATGTTTTGGATCCAAATTCTGGCTCTCTGCACGTATTCGCAGTTTTAAATTAGGACTTTTTATACCGGAAATATGCCAATTACTGAGAGCGGCGATGGATCACATTTTGCCCAAACCCTCCCTACATTTTTCACAATATCCCAAACATCCCAAATTCGACCCTCGAACTATATTTTGGAGCCAAATTCGGGCTCTCTGCACGTATTCGCGGTTTGAAATTACGTCATTTTATACCGAAAATATGCCAATTACTGAGATCGGCGAAGAGTCACAAATTGCCTAAACCCCCCACACCAAGAGTGTGTGAAGTGGGCGATTACCCTCGTTGTGTCAACAACTCAATAGTCTCTCCTCTAAGTTACAATACAATGCTGTTTTCTCAAACAGGCCCATGTGCCTTTTAAGAAAACGGAAATTTAATGGCAAACATTTTCATACTAACCCCAAGTCAATCGAATAAGAATTGGATTTTATATGTTGTTTTTTAGATCGGCCGGCTATTTACGACGCGGGCGCGGAACCCATTGGCCGAGTTGGCCGTATATTTACGGTCTGGTTGCATCAAAGTGTTTCAAAATAGTGTGTATGATATTGATTAGGAGAGATTTTCTGTTGTTATTGCATATTTCGACATTTCAGCCGAATTAAAGCGGTTTTACGAGTACACGAAAATTCAGGAACATTTTAGGTAATTCTAAAGAAAACACATTGATTTTTATCATTTGAATTGGAAACAACGTTTTCATATGCCTTTTTAATGATCAAAATAATACGCAACCTCCCTCTATGAATTTATGTAAAAATCCTTGAATTTGGTATTGTAGTGACTTTTTTCACGTTTTTCATGTAGAGTGATTTTAGGTAAAAATGTCCCAATTTACTAATATTTTGGTAATACTTCATGTTGTCCCACTATATGTGATTTGGCCTACAAATCTCAGAATTTCACATAATATTGCGTTTTTAAGCAAGTTTTCTTGCATTGTGCTTTGTACATAAAATCATCGAGTTTTGCAAAACTTTGGAGGGTTTTTCACCGTTGTTTTCTTTATAAAATTTCATCCAAATATCAACGATTTAGGCAATATTTTTGCCGTTTTATCCGCGTTTTTCAAGCCTTTTCGGTTTTATTGCCATTAACTCAATAAATTTACGTTAAATATGATGCAAACACGTAATTAATTGCAAATTAAAAATCAAATACTTCATTTTAAATCAACTATCTCGTACCTCGTTAAAATAGGTGAGTAAGATATTGATTATGAGAGAATTTCAGTTTTTATTCGATATTTCAACGTTTCAGCCAGATTAGAGCAGTTTTACGAATTCAAGAAATAAACGGAAATTCAGGAACATTTTTAGGTAATTCTAAAGTATAACCACATTGATTTTTATCATTTGAATTGAAAACATCGTTTCATATGCCTTTTTAATGATCAAAATAATACGCAACCTCTATGATTTGAGGTAAAAATCCTCGAATTTGGTAATATAGTGACTTTTTTCACGTTTTTCAAGTAGGGTGATTTTAGGTAAAAATGTTCGAACTTACTGAAACAATTGAAGATACTACTGTCATCTTGTCTCTCTATTTGTGATTTGGCCTTCAAATCTCAGAGTTTCACATAAGTATTGCGTTTTTATAAGCAAGTTTTCTTGCATTGTGCCTTGTACATAAAATCATCGAATTTAGCAATAATTTTGAGGTTTTTCATCGTTGTTTTCTTTATGAGATTTCATCCAAATATCACAATTTAGGTCATATTTGGTCGTTTTTCACGTTGTTTCAAACATTTTCGTTTATTGTCATTAATTCATTAAATTTACGATAAATATGATGCAAACACGTAATGAATTGCAAATTACCCTTAAATATTTGATTTTCAATCAACTATTTGTACCTCGTTAAAATAGTGAGTAAGATATTGATTAGGAGAGATTTTGTGTTTTTATTGTATATTTCGAACGTTTCAGCCGGATTAAAGCGGTTTTACGAGTTACCTCTTCTTTCGGTAATATAAACGGAAATTCAGGAACATTTTAGGTAATTCTAAAGAAAGCTCATTGATTTTTATCATTTGAATTGGAAAACAATGTTTCCATATGCCTTTTTAATGATCAAAATAATTCGCAACCTCGCTCTATGATTTGATGTAAAAATCCTCAAATTTGGTATTATAGTGACTTTTTTTCACGTTTCCACGTAGAGTGAATATAGGTAAAAATGTTCGGAATTTATTAATAGTTTGATACTACTTCATTTTGTCTCTCTATTTGTGATTTGGACTACCAATATCAGAGTTTCACATAATATTGCGTTTTTAAGCAAGTATTCTTGCATTGTGCCTTTGTATATAAAATCATCGAATTTACCTATACTTTGAGGTTTTTCATCGTTGTTTCCTTTATAAGATTTCATCCATACATCAACGATTTTGACAATATTTCGCCGTTTTTCCGCGTTTTCAATAATTTTCTTTTGTTTTTGCCATTAATTCAATAAATTTACGACTTATATGATTCAAACACTTAAATAAGTTGCAAATTACCTTAAATACAAGATTTTCAATCAACTATTTGTACCTTGTTTAAAATAGTGAGTTAGGTATTGATTAGGAGTGAAAATCTGTTTTTATTGCATAATATCCCAAACTTCCAAAATTCCATATATTGTAGCCAAATTCTGGTTCTCTGCACGTATTCGCAGTTTGAAATTAGGACTTTATTCCGAATATATGCCAATTACTGAAAGCAGCGATGGATCACATTTTGCCCAAACCCTCCCTGCAGTTTTCAAAATATCCCAAACATCCCAAATTCGACGCTTGAACCATATTTAGGAGCCAAATTCTGGCTCTCTGCAAATATTTGCTGTTTGAAAATTACGAATTTAATACCGAAAATATGTCAATTACTGAGAGCAGCGATAGGTCAACATTTTGCCCAATCCCACCCTGCAGTTTTTAAAATACCAGAAACATCCCAAATTCGACGCTTGAGCCATATTTTGGAGCCAAATTCGGGTTCTCTGTACGTATTTGCAGTTTGAAATTACGTCTTTTTTTACCGAAAATATGTCAATTACTTAGAGCGGCGATGGTTTCACATTTTACCCCCCCCCCCCTTAAGTTTTCAAAATATCCCAAACATCCCAAATACGACGCTGAGCCTTATTTTGGAGCCAAATTCTGGCTCTCTGCATGTATCGCTAGTTTGAAACTACGACTTTTTATACCGAAAAAATACAAATTATTGAAAGCGGCAATGAATCACATTTTGCCCAAAACCCTCCCTGCAGTTTTCAAATATCCTAAACATCCCAAATTCGACGCTTGAACCATATTTAGAAGCCAAATTCTGGCTCTCTGCACGTGTTCGCAGTTTGAAATTACGACATTTATAACGAAAATATGCCAATTACTGAGAGCAGCGATGGATCACATTTTGCCCAAACTCTCCCTGCAGTTTTCAAAAGATCCAAAACTTCCCAAATCCGACCCTTGAGCTATAATTTGGAGCCAAATTCTTGCTCTCTGCACGTATTCGCAGTTTGAATAATTACGAAGTTTTATACTGAAAATATGCTAATTACTGAGAGCGGCGATGGGTCACATTTGGCACGAACCCCCCTCTGCAGTTTTCAAAATATCCCAAACGTCCCAAATTCGACGCTTGAGCTATATTTTGGAGCCAAATTCTGGCTTTCTTCACGTATTCGCAGTTTGAAATTACGACTTTTTATACCGAAAATATGCCAAGTACTGAAAGCAGCGATAGATCACATTTAGCGCAAACCCTCCTTGCATTTTTCAAAATATCACAAACATCCCAAATTCGACGCTTGAGCCATATTTTGGAGTCAAATTCTCGCTCTTTGCAAGTATTCGCAGTTTGAAATTACGACTTTTTATACCAAAGTACGGGATATTAATGAGAGCGGCGATGGGTCACATTTTGGCCAAACCCCCCCAACCCCCCCCCCCCCCCCCCCTCTTGCAGTTTACAAAATATCCAAAACATCCCAAATGCGACCCTTGACCCATATTTTGGAGCCAAATTTTTTCTTTCTGATCGTATTCGCAGTTTGAAATTACGACTTTTTTATACCGAAATAATGCCAATTACTGAAAGCAGCGATGGATCACAATTTGCCCAAACCCTCCTTGCAGTTTTAAAAATATCCCAAACATCCCAAATTCGACCCTTGAACCATAATTTGGAATATGATTCCAATTACTGAAAGCCAATTGGCATATAAATATGCCAATTACTGAAAGCAGCGATAGATCACATTTTGCCCAAACCCTCCCTGAAATTTTCAAAATATCCCAAAAATCCCAAATTGGAGGCTTGAGCCATATTTTGGAGCCAAATTCTGGCTCTCTGCAAATATCTGCTGTTTGAAATTACGACTTTAATACCGAAAATATGTGAATTACTGAGAGCAGCGATAGGTCACATTTTGCCCAAACCCCCCCTGCAGTTTTTTAAAATACCCGAAACATCCCAAATTCGACGCTTGAGCCATATTTTGGAGCCAATTCGGGTTGTCTGTACATATTCGCAGTTTGAATTTACGTCTTTTTTACCGAAATAATGTCAATTACTTAGAGCGGCGATGGTTCACATTTTGCCCAAACCCCCACCCCCCTTAAGTTTTCCAAAATATCGCAAACATCCCAAATTCGACGCTTGTAGCCATAATTTATAGCCAATTATTGCTCTCTGCACGCATTACCAGTTTGAAAGTTTCGACTTTTTATGCCGAAATAATGCCAATTACTGTGAGCGGCGAAGGGTCACGTTTTAACCAAAACCCCCTTCAGCTTTCAAAATATCACAAACATCCCAAATTCGACGCTTGAGCCATATTTGGAGTCAAATTCTCGCTCTTTGCAAGTATTCGCAGTTTGAAATTACGACTTTTTATACCAAAGTACGGGAATTAATGAGAGCGGCGATGGGTCACATTTGGCCAACCCCCCCCCCCCCCCGCTGCAGTTTACAAAATATCCAAACATCCCAAATGCGACCCTTGACCCATATTTTGGAGCCAATATTTTTTCTTTCGATCGTATTCGCAGTTTGAAATTACGACTTTTTATACCGATATAATGCCAATTACTGAAAGCAGCGATGGATCACAATTGCCCAAACCCTCCTGCAGTTTAAAAATATCCCAAACATCCCAAATTCGACCCTTGAACCATAATTTGGAATATGATTTCAATTACTGAAAGCCAATTGGCATATAAATATGCCAATACTGAAAGCAGCGATAGATCACATTTTGCCCAAACCCTCCCTGAAATTTTCAAAATATCCCAAAAATCCCAAATTGGAGGCTTGAGCCATATTTTTGGAGCCAATTCTGGCTCTCTGCAAATATCTGCTGTTTGAAATTACGACTTTAATACCGAAAATATGTGAATTACTGAGAGCAGCGATAGGTCACATTTTGCCCAAACCCCCCCTGCAGTTTTTAAAATACCCGAAACATCCCAAATTCGACGCTTGAGCCATTATTTTGGAGCCAAATTCGGGTTGTCTGTACATATTCGCAGTTTGAATTTACGTCTTTTTTTACCGAAATAATGTCAATTACTTAGAGCGGCGATGGTTCACATTTGTCTAAACCCCCCACCCCCCTTAAGTTTTCAAAATATCGCAAACATCCCAAATTCGACGCTTGAGCCATAATTTATAGCCAAATTATTGCTCTCTGCACGCATTACCAGTTTGAAATTTCGACTTTTTATGCCGAAATAATGCCAATTACTGTGAGCGGCGAAGGGTCACGTTTTAAACCAAAACCCCCTTCAGCTTTCAAAATATCACAAACATCCCAAATTCGACGCTTGAGCCATATTTTGGAGTCAAATTCTCGCTCTTTGCAAGTATTCGCAGTTTGAAATTACGACTTTTTATACCAAAGTACGGGAATTAATGAGAGCGGCGATGGGTCACATTTTGGCCAAACCCCCCCCCCCCCCTGCAGTTTACAAAATATCCAAACATCCCAAATGCGACCCTTGACCCATATTTTGGAGCCAAATTTTTTCTTTCTGATCGTATTCGCAGTTTGAAATTACGACTTTTTATACCGATATAATGCCAATTACTGAAAGCAGCGATGGATCACAATTTGCCCAAACCCTCCTTGCAGTTTTAAAAATATCCCAAACATCCCAAATTCGACCCTTGAACCATAATTTGGAATATGATTCCAATTACTGAAAGCCAATTGGCATATAAATATGCCAATTACTGAAAGCAGCGATAGATCACATTTTGCCCAAACCCTCCCTGAAATTTTCAAAATATCCCAAAAATCCCAAATTGAGGCTTGAGCCATATTTTGGAGCCAAATTCTGGCTCTCTGCAAATATCTGCTGTTTGAAATTACGACTTTAATACCGAAAATATGTGAATTACTGAGAGCAGCGATAGGTCACATTTTGCCCAAACCCCCCCTGCAGTTTTTAAAATACCCGAAACATCCCAAATTCGACGCTTGAGCCATATTTTGGAGCCAAATTCGGGTTGTCTGTACATATTCGCAGTTTGAATTTACGTCTTTTTTACCGAAATAATGTCAATTACTTAGAGCGGCGATGGTTCACATTTTGCCCAAACCCCCCACCCCCTTAAGTTTTCAAAATATCGCAACAATCCCAAATTCGACGCTTGAGCCATAATTTATAGCCAAATTATTGCTCTCTGCACGCATTACCAGTTTGAAATTTCGACTTTTTATGCCGAAATAATGCCAATTACTGTGAGCGGCGAAGGGTCACGTTTTAACCAAAACCCCCTTCAGCTTTCAAATATCACAAACATCCCAAATTCGACGCTTGAGCCATATTTTGGAGTCAAATTCTCGCTCTTTGCAAGTATTCGCAGTTTGAAATTACGACTTTTTATACCAAAGTACGGGAATTAATGAGAGCGGCGATGGGTCACATTTTGGCCAAACCCCCACCCCCCCCCCTGCAGTTTACAAAATATCCAAAACATCCCAAATGCGACCCTTTGACCCATATTTTGGAGCCAAATTTTTTCTTTCTGATCGTATTCGCAGTTTGAAATTACGACTTTTTATACCGATATAATGCCAATTACTGAAAGCAGCGATGGATCACAATTTGCCCAAACCCTCCTTGCAGTTTTAAAAAATATCCCAAACATCCCAAATTCGACCCTTGAACCATAATTTGGAATATGATTCCAATTACTGAAAGCCAATTGGCATATAAATATGCCAATTACTGAAAGCAGCGATAGATCACATTTTGCCCAAACCCTCCCTGAAATTTTCAAAATATCCCAAAAATCCCAAATTGGAGGCTTGAGCCATATTTTGGAGCCAAATTCTGGCTCTCTGCAAATATCTGCTGTTTGAAATTACGACTTTAATACCGAAAATATGTGAATTACTGAGAGCAGCGATAGGTCACATTTTGCCCAAACCCCCCCTGCAGTTTTTAAAATACCCGAAACATCCCAAATTCGACGCTTGAGCCATATTTTGGAGCCAAATTCGGGTTGTCTGTACATATTCGCAGTTTGAATTTACGTCTTTTTTACCGAAATAATGTCAATTACTTAGAGCGGCGATGGTTCACATTTTGCCCAAACCCCCCACCCCCCCTTAAGTTTTCAAAATATCGCAAACATCCCAAATTCGACGCTTGAGCCATAATTTATAGCCAAATTATTGCTCTCTGCACGCATTACCAGTTTGAAATTTCGACTTTTTATGCCGAAATAATGCCAATTACTGTGAGCGGCGAAGGGTCACGTTTTAACCAAAACCCCCCTTCAGCTTTCAATATATCCCAAACATCCCAAATTCGACGATTGAGCCTTATTTTAGAGCCAAATTCTAGCTCTCTGCACGTATTCGCAGTTTTAAATTACGAATTTTATTCAAAAAATATGCAAATTACTGAAAGCAGCGATAGATCACATTTTGCCCAAACCCTCCCTACAGTTTTCAAAATATCCCAAACATCCCAAATTGGACGCTTGAGCCACATTTTGGAGTCAAATTCTGGCTCTCTGCAAATATTTGCTGTTTGAAATTATGACTTAATACCGAGAATATGTCAATTACTGAGAGCAGCGATAGGTCACATTTTGGCCAAACCCCCCCCTGCATTTTTTAATTACCCGAAACATCCCAAATTCGGCGCTTGAGCCATATTTTGGAGCCAAATTCGGGTTCTCTGTACTTATTCGTAGTTTGAAATTACATCTTTTTTTACCGAAAATATGCCAATTACTGAGAACGGCGATGGAATATCATTTTGCCCAAACCCTCCCTGCAGTTCCAAAATATCCCAAACATCCCAAATTCGAATCTTGAGCAATATTGTGGAGCCAAATTCTGGCTCTCTGCACATATTCGCAGTTTGAAATTACGACTTTAATACCGAAAATAATTCAATTACTGAGAGCTGCGATATGTCACATTTTGCCCCTTCCCCCAGCAGTTTTCAAAATAATCGCAAACATCCCAAATTCGACGCTTGAGCCATATTTTGGAGCAAAATTATGGCTCTCTGCACGTATTAGCAGTTTGAAATTTTGAATTTTTATGCCGAAATAATGACAATTACTTTGAGCTGCGAAGGGTCACATTTTAACCAAAACCCCTACAGTTTTCAAAATATCCCAAACATCCCAAATGCCACCCTTGAGCCATATTTTGGAGCCAAATTCTGGCTTTCTGCACGTATTCGCAGTTTTAAATTAGGACTTTTTATACCGAAAATATGCCAACTACTGAAAGCATCGATGGATCACATTCTGAATAACCCTCCCTGCAGTTTTCAAAATATCCCAAACATCCCAAATTCGACGCTTGAGCCATATTTTGGAGCCAAATTCTGGCTCTCTGCCCGTATTCGCAGTTTGAAATTACGACTTTTTTATCCCAAAATATGCCAATTACTGAAAGCGGCAATGGATCACATTTTGCCCAAACCCTCCCTGCAGCTTTCAAAATATCCCAAACATCCCAAATTCGACGCTTGAGCCATATTTTGGAGCAAAATTCTGGCTCACTGCTCGTATTCGCAGTTTGATATTACGACTTTTATACCAAAATACGTCAATTACTGCGAACTGCGCTATATAGGTCACATTTTCTCATTATTGTTATAAGACCTCGTTTACTATCTAGCTCCTCCTTTGACCATGTGCTGCTTAGCGGTGGACTGTATGCATTTATGATCATTAGTTTATCATCCTCATGGCAGATCTCTAGTGCTATTATGTCAACTTCTTTTTCGATTGGCAGTCATTATTTCGTTCACCTTTAGGTGTTCTTTCACCAGTACAGCAACGCCACCGCCTTTCCTAATTTTTCTCTCCCGTCTCAAAATTGAGTAGCCCTTCTGGAATATGACTTCAATTAAAATAACATCTTCAAGTTTTGTCTCCGTGAGTGCAACAATGTCTGGTGTCTGCAGCTGTATTACATCACTTAACTCCAGTATCTTCGATCTTACTCCATCTATGTTGGTGTATGCAATCTTCAGGAACTTGTTCCCCCTCTTCTTACTTTTCACTCCCCCTCTCTCTAATGATTTTGTTGGTTTGCCTTTATGTACCACTTTACTGGTCTGCCTACCCCTATCATTTTGTAGAAAAAAGAATTGATTTCTTCTTCATTCATGCTTTCATTTAAACATTTTGACTCGGCGAGGTTCAGTTTCAGCTTCTCTCTATCTTCTTTTGAAAGATCTCGTCGTAACAACCACACTTTCCCATCCTCATCACTTTGTAATTTTCTAGCACTCCTTAGTACTTCTTCCATCTCCATGTGTGTGTGTGTGTGTGTGTGTGTGTGTGTGTGTGTGTGTGTGTGTAGTGCCTAGTGTGTACTCACCTAATTGTGCTTGCGGGGGTTGAGCTCTGGCTCTTTGGTCCCGCCTCTCAACCGTCAATCAACTGGTTGTACAGATTCCTGAGCCTATTGGGCTCTATCATATCTACATTTGAAACTGTGTATGGAGTCAGCCTCCACCACATCACTTCCTAATGCATTCCATTTACTAACTACTCTGACACTGAAAAAGTTCTTTCTAACGTCTCTGTGGCTCATTTGGGTACTCAGCTTCCACCTGTGTCCCCTTGTTCGCGTCCCACCAGTGTGTGTGTGTGTGTGTGTGTTTGTGTGTGTGTGTGTGTGTGTGTGTGTGTGTGTGTGTGTGTGTGTGTGTGTGTGTGTGTGTGTGTGTGTGTGTGTGTGTGTGTGTGTGTGTGTGTGTGTGTGTGTGTGTGTGTGTGTGTGTGTGTGTGTGTGTGTGTGTGTGTGTTGTGTGTGTGTGTGTGTGTGTGTTTGCGTGTGTGTTACCATCTGTGAAGAAAATGTCTGTAACCATTTGTCATTCCATTTTCTTTCTGCCTGCCTGCCTGCCTGCTAAAACTTACCCACTCAATATGCTGTTGAATATCAATCTCCAGTGCTCACTTACCGTTAATTCATTCAATATTAAACAAATGAAGTCATTAAAAAATCTTTAAACATTTCCAGCACCTACATTCTTTTTAACATGAATCACAGTAACTAATATCTCAACTCAGTCACAAATACTTTTCTTATTCCTTCCTAAACACCTCATCGTACATAACCTATCTCAAAAAATTAAGTTTTAATACCAAACTGCCAACCCTCCCTCCCTTCCCCCCCCCCCCACCAACCCAGGATAACCCACGGTAGCTCCTCTGGACCCCGCCCTACCAGCAACCTCCCCACAACGGTGGCCGCCATATCCCTACCCCCATTTCACCCCCAATGTTACCCCCCCCTCTCCCCGTCAAACAGAGAAAATGGCGCCGATAACGCTATACTTACTCAGCCAAAACGTTCGCCTCATTTGGACATACAACACAAAATATTAATTAATACAAACGTTTAAACATTCACATGTCAGTAAGCTAGCCTAAATTCTCCTATATTCATTCATTCATGACACTGCTTCACTGGACTGCAACCTCATCGAATAACGCTGCCATTTATTTCTAACTGTCATCACAAACTCACAATTTCACATGTCAATCATTGCAATTGTTTATAAATAGACACTAACTAACCCTGCTTGCTCTGAGGTATAAATACAGGTGCCAAATTTTATTCAGAAGGCAACTCCAGCGTGGCCTAGTCGGATAGAACATGTTCTTAATCCGGATAGACCTGCGTTCGAGCCTGTCGCAACGGATGCAACTACAGGGCACAGATAGAGTTCTGTGATGTCCTCTCCTGTAGGAGCATCAGTTTCGATAGATTCTCTGGATAGCCGAAGATTGATTGACTGATCCCTTGGAATGTGGGGAAGGGTTGAAATCCGGGGGCCCACGGACGGATACCTGGATCCACTGACCTCGGGCAGGTCTTTCAATTCACCTGGATTTCAGGTGAGGAGAAGGGAGGCAATTTGGGTCGACACAAATGGCTTCCTGGACCCAGAACTCCATGGATACACGTGTCCGTGTATCCTTGGATACATGTCCGTGTATCACAGACAAGCATAGATAGTCACACGGGTTGATCACACGGATACATTTCCGTGTGATCCGTGAATCCGTGTGATACTTGATTCGAACCTAGGTGGGTGGGGGAGGTGATAAGGGAGGCAGTTTGAGGGGACACAAATAGCTTCCTGGACCCAGAACCCCATGGATAACTATAAACATAAACATAAACAGGTTACGAAATCCCATAAGATAAGATACACGGACATACATAATATACACGGAAATCCCTCGGATCGGATCGGATCGGATAGGTTCGTGTCACAGGTAACAGGGGCGACGGAAGGGAGGGAGGAAGAGAGGGAGGGTATAATTAAATTTCAATTATCAATTTTATTAATTACAATTAAATCAATTTAAATTAATTTAACTCAATTTAATTGGATTAACATCTAGTTACATTTAGGATTTAAGTCTTAATTTAAATGAGTTTAAATCTAGGGAGGGAAGGAGGGAGGGAGGATTATATTCTGTTGTTAGGCCAGCATATGCTAACCTAACCAACCTAAACTAACCTAACTAATATAACCACCCTTTTTTAAACCTTTTTATCCTGCTGGATCGAGCATTAATGTGCATTAAATTATAAAATTTAATTAAATTATTAAATTATTAAATTATTAGCATTAAAGCTAAATGGGATCTATGTGTGTGTACTCACACATAGGTGAGTACACATAAATGAATGATTTATTCTTCCTTTTCCTTTTAAGTTCCTTCTCGTCTCACAATCGGGGATTCAAGGGTTCGAATCCTGGTCGGACAGGGTTGTAATTGTTGGTAGCGTTTCCTTTCACCCAATGCCGCTATTCACCTTGAAGTAAATAGTGAGTTACTTACATCCTAGTGAGTGAGTGAGGGTTGGACCTTGTTGTTATAAGCCTAACATATGTATATATAAAATGCTTGTTTCACGACTCAGTGATTTTACATGTGTTGACTAAATGAAGGCTAAGAGAGCATATCCAAGAACTAATATTTACCCATTTTAGTTTATTTTTACTTTTAAATTATTTGAATTTATGCTAAGGCCATTTATGCTTTGAAGAGATTTGCTTAGGTTCTTTAATTACCGGTAGGTTGGTGGCATTTATATGCAATTTGAGCGAGATCAATAGCATCCCAACGTTTCCATTTTGGAGAAATACTCCATTTGTTGTTGGTTTGAGTAAATAGTTGCTATAAGCACTATCATTAATGGAGAATTGGCTGGTATGTGTGAGTAAACTCCATTATGCAGTTTTAGGTTAGTTTGGGTTACAGGTTAAGTTAGGTTTTAGGTGACGGTGTTCAGGTTTGGTTAGGTGAAAGGTTGATGATTAGGTGACACACACAACCCTGTGTGTGTGTGTGTGTGTGTGTGTGTGTGTGTGTGTTTGTGTATGTGTGTGTGTGTGTGTGTGTGTGTGTGTATACTCACCTTGTTGTACTCACCTAGTTGTGCTTGCGGGGGTTGAGCTCTGGTTCTTTGGTCCCACCTCTCAACCGTCAATCAACAGGTGTACAGGTTCCTGAGCCTATTGGGCTCTATCATATCTACACTTGAAATTGTGTATGGAGTCAGCCTCCACCACAATACTTCCTAATGCATTCCATTTGCCAACCACTCTGACACTAAAAAAGTTCTTTCTAATATCTCTGTGGCTCATTTGGGCACTCAGTTTCCACCTGTGTCCCCTAGTGCGTGTGCCCCTTGTGTTAAATAGTCTGTCTTAATCAACCCTGTCGATTCCCTTGAGAATCTTGAATGTGGTGATCATGTCCCCCCTAACTCTTCGGTCTTCCAACGAAGTGAGGTTCAATTCCCGTAGTCTCTCCTCGTAGCTCATACTTCTCAGCTCGGGTACTAGTCTGGTGGCAAACCTTTGAACCTTTTCCAGTTTAGTCTTATGCTTGACTAGATATGGACTCCATGCTGGAGCCGCATACTCCAGGATTGGTCTGACATATGTGGTATATAATGTTCTGAAAGATTCCTTACACAAGTTTCTAAAGGCCGTGCTTATGTTAGCCAACTTGGCATATGCTGCTGATGTTATCCTCTGTATATGAGCTTTAGGAGACAGGTCTGGCGTGATATCAGGCCCCAGGTCTTTCTCTCTCTCTGACTCTTGAAGTATTTCATCTCCCAAGTGATACCTTGTATCTGGTCTCCTGCTTACTACCCCTATCTTCATTATATTACGTTTGCTTGGGTTAAACTCTAACAGCCATTTGTTCGACCATTCCTGCAGCTGGTCCAGGTCTTCTTGAAGCCTCAAGCTGTCCTCCTCTGTCTTAGTCCTTCTCATAATTTTGGCGTCGTCAGCAAACATTGAGAGGAATGAGTCTATACCCTCTGGGAGATCATTTACGTATATCACAAACAAGATAGGTCCAAGCACAGAGCCCTGTGGGACTCCACTGGTGACTTCACGCTATTCTGAGGTCTCACCCCTCACTATAACTCTCTGCATCCTATTTCTTAGGTACTCCCTTATCCACTGGAGCGCCCTACCAGTTACTCCTGCCTGTTTCTCCAGCTTATGCATTAACCTTTTATGGGGTACTGTGTCAAAGGCTTTCCGACAGTCCAAAAAAATGCAGTCCGCCCATCCTTCTCTTTCTTGCTTAATCTTTGTCACCTGATCGTAGAATTCTATCAAGCCTGTAAGGCAAGATTTACCTTCCCTGAACCCATGTTGATGGGTTGTCACGAAGTCTCTTCTCTCCAGATGTGTTACTAGGTTTTTTCTCACAATCTTCTCCATCACCTTGCATGGTATACAAGCTAAGGACACTGGCCTGTAGTTCAGTGCCTCTTGTCTGTCACCCTTTTCAAATATTGCTACTACATTAGCAGTCTTCCATATTTCTGGTAGGTTTCCCGTTTCCAGTGACCTACTATACACTATGGAGAGTGGCAAGCAAAGTGCTCCTGCACACTCTTTCAATACCCATGGTGAGATTCCATCCGGCCCAACAGCTTTTCTCACATCCAGCTATAATAGGTGCTTCTTGACCTCATCTCTTGTAATTTCGAACCTTTCCAAGGTCACCTGGTTTGCTGCCACCTCTCCTAGCGCCGTGACTTCTCCCTGTTCTATTGTAAAGACCTCCTGGAACCTTTTGTTGAGTTCTTCACACACCTCTTTGTCATTCTCTGTGTACCTGTCCTCGCCCACCCTAAGTTACATCACCTGTTCCTTCACTGTTGTCTTCCTCCTGATGTGACTGTGTAGTAGCTTTGGTTCGGTCTTGGCTTTATTAGCTATATCATTTTCATACCTTTTCTCAGCTGCTCTTCTCACACTAACATACTCGTTCCTGGTTCTCTGGTTTCTCTCTCTACTTTCTGGTGTTGTGTCATTACGGAAGTTCCTCCATGCCTTTTTGTTCAGCTCCTTTGCTTTCATACATTCCCTATTAAACCACGGATTCTTCCTTTGCTTCTCTGTTTTGTCCTGTTGGGCTGGGACAAACCTGCTTACAGCCTCCTGACATTTTTGGGTGACATAGTCCATCATGTCTTGTACGGACTTGGTTCCGAGTTCTGTGTCCCAATGTATATCCCATAGGCATTTATTCATCTCCTCATAGTTTCCCTTTCGGTACGCCAGCCCTTTGTTTCCCAGTTCTTTTTTAGGGGTGATAATTCCTAGCTCAACCAGGTACTCAAAGCTCAATACAATGTGATCACTCATTCCCAAGGGGCTTCCAACTTAACTTCCCTTATATCCAACTCATTTAGGGTAAATATCTGATTAAGCAAAGCTGGTTCATCCCCTCCTCTCGTTCTTGTCGGTCCCTTGACGTGATGACTTAAAAAGTTTCTTGTTGCCACATCCAGCAGCTTAGCTCTCCATGTGTCTGGGCCTCCATGTGGGTCTCTGTTCCCCCAATCTATCTTTCCATGGTTGAAGTCTCTCATGATTAATAACCTGGATCCGTTCCTGCAAGCCACAGAAGCTGCTCTCTCTATTATATTGATGGTGGCCAAGTTGTTTCTATCATATTCCTGTCTGGGTCTTCTGTCATTCGGTGGGGGGTTATATATGACTACTACTATAATTTGGTCAATGGGCAAATCAATCAAAAGCACAGATGGGCAAAATGGACCTATCGCCGCTCTCAGTAATTGGCATATTTTCAGTATAAAAGGACGTAATTTCAAACTGCGAATACGTGCAGAGAGCCAGAATTTGGCTCCAAAATATGGCTCAAGGGTCAAATTTGGGATGTTTAGCTTATTTTGAAAACTGTAGAGAGGGTTTGCGCAAAATATGACCCATCGCCTCTGTCAGTAATTGGCATATTTTCGGTATAAAAAGTCGTAATTTCAAACTGCGAATACATGCAGAAATCCAAAATGTGGCTCCAAAATATGGCTCAAGGGTCGAATTTGGGATGTTTGGGATATTTCGAAAACTGCTGGGAGTGTTTAGGGAAAATGTGATCCTTCGCCACTCTCAGTAATTGGCATATTTTTGGTATCAAAATTCGAAATTTCAAACTGCGAATACGTGCAGAGAGCCAGAATTAGGCTCCAAAATATGGCTCAAGGGTCGAATTTGTGATTTTTGGGATATTTTGAAAACTGCAGTGGGGTTTGGGCAAAATGTGACCCATCGCCGCTCTCAGTAATTGGCATATTTTCGGAATAAAAAGATGTAATTTCAAACTGCGAATACGTGCAGAGAGCCAGAATTTGGCTCCAAAATATGGCTCAAGGTTTGAATTTGGGATGTTTGGGATATTTTGAAAACTGCAGCGGGTTTGGGCAAAGTGTGACCCATTGCCGCTCTCAGTAATTGGCATATTTTCGGTATAAAACGTCATAATTTCAAACTGCGAATACATACAGGACAGTGATGCAGAGGCTTAGGAGAGTGAGGCAGAGGCTTAAGAGAGTGATGCAGAGGATGAAGAGAGTGTGGCAGAGGCTCAAAAGAGAGAGATGCAGAGGCTCAATAGAGTGATGCAGAGGCTCAAGAGAGTGATGCAGAGGCTATAAAGAGTTATGCAGATTCTCAAGAGAGTAATGCAGAGGCTTACGAGAGTGATGCAGAGGCTTAAGAGAGGGATGCAGAGGCTCGAGAGAGTGATGCAAAGACCTAGGAGAATGATGCAGAAGCTCAAGAGAGGGATGATGAGGCTGAAGAGAGTGATGCAGAGGCTCAAGAGAGGGATGTAGAGGCTCAAGAGAGGGATGCAGAAGCTCAAGAGAGTGATGCAGAGACTCAAGTGAGTTATGCAGAGGGTGAAGAGAGTGATGCAGAGGCTTACGAGAGTGATGCAGAGGCTCAAGTGAGGGATGTAGAGGCTAAATAGAATGATGCAGAAGCTCAAGAGAGTGATGTAGAGGCTTGAGAGAGTGATGCAGAGGCTTAAGAGAGGGATGCAGAGGTTCAAGAGAGGGATGCAGAGGCTTATGAGTGGGATGCAGGGGCTCATGAGAGGGATGCAGAGGCTTAGGTGAGTGATGCAGAGGCTGAAGTGTGTTGCAGAAGCTCAAAAGAGAGAGATGCAGAGGCTCAAGAGAGTGACGCAGAGGCTAAAAAGAGTTATGCAGATTCTCAAGAGAGTAATGCAGAGGCTTACGAGAGTAATGCAGAGGCTTACGAGAGTGATGCAGAGGATCAGGTGAGGGATGCAGAGGCTTAAGTGAGTGATGCAGAGGCTCGAGAGAGTGATGCAGAGGCTCAAGAGAGTGATGCAGAGGCTCAGGAGAGTGATGCAGAGGCTCAAGAGAGTGATGCCGAGGCTTAAGAGAGGGATGCAGAGGCTCAAGTGAGTGATGCAGACGCTCAAGAGAGTGATGCATAGGCTCAAGAGAGTGATGCAGAGGCTCAAGAGAGTGATGCGGAGGCTCAGGAGAGGGACGCAGAGGCTTAAAAGAGTGATGCAGAGGCTGAAGAGAGTGGTGCAGAGGCTTAGGAGAGGGATGACGAGGCACAAGAGAGTGATGCAGAGGCTCATTAAGAGAAGAATGTAGAGGCTCAAGAGAGTGATGCAGAGGCTCAAGAGAGTGATGCAGAGGCTCAAGAGAGTGATGCAGAGGATCAAGAGAGCGAAGCAGAGGCTTAAGAGAGTGATGCAGAGACCGAAGAGAGTGATGCAGAGGCTTAAGAGAGTGATGTAGAAACTGAAAAGAGTGTTGCAGAGGCTCAAGAGAGAGATGCAGAGGCTCAAGAGAGTGATGAAGAGGCTAAAAAGAGTTATGCAGAGGCTCAAGAAAGTGATACAGAGGCTTATGAGAGAGATGCAGAGGATCCAGATAGGGATGCAGAGGCTTAAGAGAGTGATGAAGAGGCTGAAGAGAGTGTCGCAGAGGCTTAAGAGAGGGATGCAGAGGCTCTGGAGAGTGATGCAAAGGCTCAATAGAGTGATGCAGAGGCTATAAAGAGAGTGATGCAGAGGCTCAAGAGAGTGATATAGAGGCTCAAGAGAGTGATGCAGAGGCTCAAGAAAATGATGCAGAGGCTCAAGAAAATGATGCAGAGGCTCAAGAGAGGAATGCAGAGGCTTAAGAGAGTGATGCAAAGGCTAGAGAAAGTGATGCATAGGCCAAGGAGAATGATGCAGAGGCTCAAGAGAGGGATGCAGAGGATGAAGAGAGTGATGCAGAGGCTCAAGAGAGGGATGCAGGCGCTCAAGAGAGTGATTCAGAGGCTTACGAGACTGATGCAGAAGCTTAAGACAGTGATGCAGAGGCTTTGGAGAGGGATGTAGAGACTCAAGAGAGTGATGAAGAGGCTGAAGAGAGTGATGCAGAGGCATGGGAGAGGGATGACGAGGCTCAAGAGAGTGATGCAGAGACTCATTAAGAGAAGGATGTAGAGGTTCAAGAGAGTGATGCAGAGGCTCAAGAGAGTGATGCAGAGGCTCAAGAGAGTGATGCAGAGGATCAGGAGAGTGATGCAGAGGCTCAAGAGAGTGATGCAGAGGATCAAGAGAGGGAAGCAGAGGCTTAAAAGAGTGATGCAGAGACCGAAGAGAGTGATGCAGAGGTTTAAGAGAGTGATGCAGAGGCTGAAGAGAGTGTTGCAGAGGCTAAAGAGAGAGATGCAGAGGCTCAAGAGAGTGATGAAGAGGCTAAAAAGAGTTATGCAGAAGCTCAAGAGTGTGATGCAGAGACTTATGAGAGAGATGCAGAGGATCAAGATAGAGATGCAGAGGCTTAAGAGAGTGATGCAGAGGCTGAAGAGATTGTCGCAGAGGCTTAAAAGAGGGATGCAGAGGCTCATGAGAGTGATGCAGAGGCTCCAGAGAGTGACGCAGAGGCTCAAGAGAGTGATGCAGAGGTTCAAGAGAGTGATGCAGAGGCTTAAAAGAGGGATGCAGAGGCTCAAGAGAGTGATGCAGAGGCTCCAGAGAGTGACGCAGAGGCTCAAGAGAATGATGCAGAGGCTCAAGAGAGAAATGCAGAGGCTTAAGAGAGTGATGCTAAGGCTCACGAAAGTGATGCAGAGGCCTTGGAGAATGATGCAGAGGCTCAAGAGAGGGATGCAGAGGATGAAGAGAGTGATGCAGAGGCTCAAGAGAGGGATGCAGACGCTCACGAAAGTGATTCAGAGGTTTTCGAGAGTGATGCAGAAGCGTAAGACAGTGATGCAGAGGCTTAGGAGAGGGATGTAGAGGCTAAAGAGAGTGATGCAGAGGCTCAAGAGAGTGATGCAGAGGCTCAAGAGAGTGATGCAGAGGTCTAGGAGAATGATGCAGAGGCTCAAGAGAGGGATGCAGAGGCTGAAGAGAGTTATGCAGAGGCTGAAGAGAGTGATGCAGATGCTTACGAGAGTGATGCAGAGGCTCAAGTGAGGGATGTAGAGGCTCAAGAGAGTGATGCAGAAGCTCAAGAGAGTGATGTAGAGGCTTAAGACAGTGATGCAGAGGCTTAAAAGAGGGGATGCAGAAGCTGAAGAGAGTGATGCAGAGGCTGAAGAGAGTGATGCAGAGGCTTAAGAGAGGGATGCAGAGGTTCAACAGAGGGATGCAGAGGCTTAAGAGAGGGATGCAGGGGCTCAAGAGAGTGATGCAGAGGCTTTAGAGAGGGATGCAGAGGCTCAAGAGAGTGATGCAGACGTTCAGGAGAGTTATGCAGAGGCTTAAGAGAGTGATGCAAAGGCTCAAGAAAGTGATGCAGAGGCCTAGGAGAATGATGCAGAGGCTCAAGAGAAGAATGCAGAGGATGAAGAGAGTGATGCAGAGGCTCAAGAGAGGGATGCAGACGCTCAAGAGAGTGATTCAGAAGCTTACGAGAGTGATGCAGAAGCCTACGACAGTGATGCAGAGGCTTAGGAGAGGGATGTAGAGGCTCAAGAGAGTGATGCCGAGGCTCAAGAGAGTGATGCAGAGGCCTAGGAGAATGATGCAGAGGCTCAAGAGAGGGATGCAGAGGCTGAAGAGAGTGATGCAGACGATGAAGAGAGGGATGCAGAGGCTCAAGAGAGTGATGCAGAGACTCAAGAGAGTTATGCAGAGGCTGAAGAGAGTGATGCAGAGGCTTACACGAGTGATACAGAAGCTCAAGTGAGGGATGTAGAGGCTCAAGAGAGTGATGCAGAGGCTTAAGAGAGGGAATGCAGAAGCTGACGAGAGTGATGCAGAGGCTCAAGAGAGTGATGCAGAGGCTTAGGAGAGGGATGCAGAGGCTCAAGAGAGTGATGCAGACGCTCAAGAGAGTGATGCATAGGCTAAAGAGAGTGATGCAGAGGCTCAAGAGAGTGATGTAGAGGCTCAGGAGAGGGATGCAGAGGCTTAAGAGAGTGATGCAGAGGCTTAGGAGAGGGATGACGAGGCTCAAGAGAGTGATGCAGAGGCTCATTAAGAGAAGGATGTAGAGGCTCAAGAGAGTGATGCAAAGCCTGAAGAGAGTGATGCAGAGGCTCAAGAGAGTGGTGCAGAGGATCTGGAGAGTGATGCAGAGGCTCAAGAGAGTGATGCAGAGGATCAAGAGAGGGAAGCAGAGGCTTAAGAGAGTGATGCAGAGACAGAAGAGAGTGATGCAGAGGCTTAAGAGAGTGATGCAGAGGCTGAAGAGAGTGTTGCAGAGGCTCAAGAGAGAGATGAAGAGGCTCAAGAGAGTGATGAAGAGGCTAAAAAGAGTTATGCAGAGGCTCAAGAGAGTGATGCAGAGGCTTATGAGAGAGATGCAGAGGATCAAGATAGGGATGCAGAGGCTAAAGAGAGTGATGCAGAGGCTGAAGAGAGTGTGGCAGAAGCTTAAGAGAGGGATGCAGAGGCTCAGGAAAGTGATGCAGAGGCTCAAGAGAGTGATGCAGAGGCTCAAGAGAGGAATGCAGAGGCTTAAGAGAGTGATGCAAAGTCTCAAGAAAGTGATGCAGAGGCCTAGGAGAATGATGCAGAGGCTCAAGAGAGGGATGCAGAGGATGAAAAGAGTGATGCAGAGGCTCAAGAGAGGGATGCAGACGCTCAAGAGAGTGATTCAGAGGCTTACGAGAGTGATGCAGAAGCTTAAGACAGTGATGCAGAGGCTTAGGAGAGGGATGTAGAGGCTCAAGAGAGTGATGGAGAGGCTCAAGAGAGTGATGCAGAGGCCTTGGAGAATGATGCAGAGGCTCAAGAGAGGGATGCAGAGGCTGAAGAGAGTGATGCAGAGGCTTACGAGAGTGATGCAGAGGCTCAAGTGAGGGATGTAAAGGCTCAAGAGAGTGATGCAGAAGCTGAAGAGAGTGGTGTAGAGGCTTAAGAGAGTGATGCAGAGGCTTAAGAGAGGGGATGCAGAAGCTGAAGAGAGTGATGCAGAGGCTGAAGAGAGTGATGCAGAGGCTTAAGAGAGGGATGCAGAGGTTCAAGAGAGGGATGCAGAGGCTTAAGAGTGGGATGCAGGGGCTCAAGAGAAGGATGCAGAGGCTCTAGAGAGGGATGCAGTTACTCTTGAGAGTGATGCAGAGGCTCAAGAGAGCGATGCAGAGGCTTAAGAGAGTGTTGCAAAGGCTCAAGAAAGGGATGCAGAGGCTCATGAGAGGGATGCATGAGTTCAAGAGAGGGATGCAGAGGCTTAAGAGAGTGATGCAGAGGTTCAAGAGAGTGATGCAGAGGCTAAAGAGAGTGATGCAAAGGCTCAAGAGAATGATGTAGAGGCTCAAGAGAGGAATGCAGAGGCTTAAGAGAGTGATGCAAAGGCTCAAGAAAGTGATGCAGAGGCCTAGGAGAATGATGCAGAGGCTCAAGAGAGGGATGCAGAGGATGAAGAGAGTGATGCAGAGGCTCAAGAGAGGGATGCAGACGCTCACGAGAGTGATTCAGAGGTTTTCGAGAGTGAAGCAGAAGCGTAAGACAGTGATGCAGAGGCTTAGGAGAGGGATGTAGAGGCTCAAGAGAGTGATGCAGAGGCTCAAGAGGTGATGCAGAGGCCTAGGAGAATGATGCAGAGGCTCAAGAGAGGGATGCAGAGGCTGAAGAGAGTGATGCAGACGCTGAAGAGAGTTATGCAGAGGCCTAGGAGAATGATGCAGAGGCTCAAGAGAGGTATGCAGAGGCTGAAGAGAGTGATGCAGACGCTGAAGAGAGGGATGCAGAGGCTCAAGAGAGGGATGAAGAAGCTCAAGAGAGTGATGCAGAGACTCAAGAGAGTTATGCAGAGGCTGAAGAGAGTGATGCAGAGGCTTACGAGAGTGATGCAGAGGCTTACGAGAGTGATGCAGAGGCTCAAGTGAGGGATGTTGAGGCTCAAGAGAGTGATGCAAAACTCAACAGAGTGATGTAGAGGCTTAAGAGAGTGATGCAGAGGCTTAAGAGAGGGGATGCAGAAGCTGAAGAGAGTGATGCAGAGGCTGAAGAGAGTGATGCAGAGGCTTAAGAGAGGGATGCAGAGGTTCAAGAGAGGGATGCAGAGGCTTAATTAAGAGAGGGATGCAAGGGCTCAAGAGAGTGATGCAGAGGCTTAAGAGAGGGATGCAGAGGCTTAAGAGAGTGATGCAGACGCTCAGGAGAGTTATGCAGAGGCTTAAGAGAGTGATGCAAAGGCTCAAGAAAGTGATGCAGAGGCCTAGGAGAATGATGCAGAGGCTGAAGAGAAGGATGCAGAGGATGCAGAGGCTCAAGAGAGGGATGCAGACTCTCAAGAGAGTGATTCAGAGGCTTACGAGAGTGATGCAGAGGCTCAACTGAGGGATGTAAAGGCTCAAGAGACTGATGCAGAAGCTCAAGAGAGAGGTGTAGAGGCTTAAGAGAGTGATGCAGAGGCCTAGGAGAATGATGCAGAGGCTCAAGAGAGGGATGCAGAGGCTGAAGAGAGTGATGCAGACGCTGAAGAGAGTTATGCAGAGGCCTAGGAGAATGATGCAGAGGCTTAGGAGAGGGAATGTAGAGGCTCAAGAGAGTGATGCAAAGGCTCAAGAGAGTGATGCAGAGGCCTAGGAGAATGATGCAGAGGCTCAAGAGAGGGATGCAGAGGCTGAAGAGAGTGATGCAGACGCTGAAGAGAGTTATGCAGAGGCCTAGGAGAATGATGCAGAGGCTCAAGAGAGGGATGCAGAAGCTCAAGAGAGTGATGCAGAGACTCAAGAGAGTTATGCAGAGGCTGAAGAGAGTGATGCAGAGGCTTACGAGAGTGATGCAGAGGCTCAAGTGAGGGATGTAAAGGCTCAAGAGACTGATGCAGAAGCTCAAGAGAGTGGTGTAGAGGCTTAAGAGAGTGATGCAGAGGCTTAAGAGAGGAGATGCAGAAGCTGAAGAGAGTGATGCAGAGGCTGAAGAGAGTGATGCAGAGGCTTAAGAGAGGGATGCAGAGGTTCAAGAGAGGGATGCAGAGGCTTAAGAGTGGGATGCAGAGGCTCAAGAGAGGGATGCAGTTTCTCTTGAGAGTGATGCAGAGGCTCAAGAGAGGGATGCAGAAGCTTAAGAGAGTGTTGCAAAGGCTCAAGAAAGGGATGCAGAGGCTCATGAGAGGGATGCATGAGTACAAGACAGGGATGCAGAGGCTTAAGAGTGTGATGCAGAAGCTGAAGAGAGTGTTGCAGAGGCTGAAAAGAGAGAGAGATGCAGAGGCTCAAGAGAGTTATGCAGAGGCTATAAAGAGTTATGCAGATTCACAAGAGAGTAATGCAGAGGCTTACGAGAGTTATAGTTAAAATCCTCATATATGGTAATATAGTGACTTTTTTCACCTTATTCATGTAGTGTGATTATACATAAATATATTCGTTTTTACCAATATTTCGATACTACTTCATGTGATTTGGTCTTCAAATCTCAGAATTTCACAAATTTTGCATTTTTAAGCAAGTACTCTTGCATTTTGTTTTGTACTAAAAACATCGAATTTAGCAATATTTTTACCTTTATCATCCACTTTTCCTCTATGTGATTTAAACAAAATATCATCGAATTAACAAATATTTTGCCGTTTTTCCACGTTTTTGTGAATTTTCCGTTTATTGTTATTAATTCATTAAATATACAATAAAAAAGATGCAAACACATAATTGATCAGAAAATAACCTTAAATACTTCATTTTCAATCATCTATTTGTTTCTCGTTAAAATACTGAGTATGATATTGAAAAGGGGAGAAGTTCTGTTTTTATTGCATATGCAGAGGCTCAAGAGAGTGTTGCAGAGAATCAAGAGAGGGATGCAGAGGCTTAAGAGAATGATGCAGAGGTTCAAGAGAGTGATACAGAGCCTCAAGAGAGTGATAGAGCGGCTCAAGAGAGTGATGCAGAGGCTCAAGAGAGTGATGCAGACAATCATGAGAATGATGCAGAGGATCAAGAGAGGGAAGTAGAGGCCTAAGAGAGGGATACAGAGGCTCAAGAGAGTGACTCAGAAGATTACGAGAGTGATGCAGAGAATCAAGAGAGTGATGCAGAGAATCACTCTCTTGATCGTCTGCATCACACTCTTCAGCCTCTACATCACTCTCTTGAGCCTCTGCATCCTTTTTTGAGCCTCTGCATCTCTTTCTTAAGCCTCTGCATCCCTTTCTTGAGCCTTTGCGTTACTCTCTTGAACTCCTCATGAGAGTGCTCAAGAGTATGATGCAGAGTGATGCAGAGTCTAAAGAGAGTGATGCAGTGGCTCAAGAGAGGGATGCAGAGGCTCAAGAAAGGGATGCAGAGGCTTAAGAAAGAGATGCAGAGGCTCAAAAAAGGATGCAGAGGCTCAAGAGAGTGATGTAGAGGCTGAAGAGTGTGATGCAGAGGCTCAAGCAAGTGATGCAGAGGTTCAAGTGAGGGATGCAGAAGCTCAAGTGTTTGATGCAGAGGCACAAGAGAAGGATGCAGAGGCTCTTGAGAGTGATGCAGAGGCAAAAGAGAGGGAATGCAGAGGATTAAGAGAGTGATGCAAAGGCTCAAGAAAGTGATGCAGAGGCTCAAGAGAGTGATGCAGGGGATTAATAGAGGGATGCAGAGGCTATAGAGAGTGATGCTGGGGCTTTAGAGAGGGATGCAGAACCTCAAGAGAATCTTGTAGACACTCAAGAAAGAAAGGCAGACGCTTAGAGAGTGATGCAGAGGCTCAAGAGAGTGAAGCACAGGTTCAAGAACATGATGTAGAGGCTTAAGAGAGGGATGCAGAGGCTCATGAGTATGATGCAGAGGCTCAAGAGAGTGATGCAGAGAATCAAGAGAGGGATGCAGAGGCTTACGAGAATGATGCAGAGGCTCAAGAGAGTGATACAGAGCCTCAAGAGAGTGATAGAGCGGCTCAAGAGAGTGATGCAGAGGCTCAAGAGAGTGATGCAGACGATCATGAGAATGATGCAGAGGATCAAGAGAGGGAAGCAGAGGCCTAAGAGAGGGATGCAGAGGCTCAAGAGAGTGATTCAGAAGATTACGAGAGTGATGCAGAGAATCAAAAGAGTGATGCAGAGAATCAAGAGAGTGATGCAGAGACTCGGGAGAGTTATGCAGAGGCCTCAAGAGAGGGATTCAGAGGCTTAAGAGAGAGATGCAGAGGCTGAAGAGAGTGTTGCAGAGGCTCAAGAGAGGGATGAAGAGGCTGAAGAGAGTGATGCAGAGGCTCAAGAGAGGGATGCAGTGGCTCAAGAGAGTGATGCAAAGGTTTAAGAGAGTGAGGCAGAGGCTTAGGAGAGGGATGCAGGGGCTCAAGAGAGTAATGCAGAGGCTTAAGAGGGTGATGCAGAGGCTCAAGAGCGTGATGCAGAGGATTGAGAGAGGGATGCAGGGGCTCAAGAGAGTGATGCAAAGGCTCAAGAGAGTGATTCAGAGGCTTAAGAGAGTGATGCAGAGGCTTAAGAGAGTGATGCAGAGGCTTAAGAGAATGATGCAGAGGCTTAAGAGAGTGATGCAGAGGCTTAAGAGAGGGATGCAGAGGCTCGAGAGAGGGATGCAGTTGCTCTTGAGAGTGATGCAGAGGCTCAAGAGAGGGATGCAGTGGCTTAAGAGAGTGATGCGAAGGCTCAATAGAAGGATGCAGAGGCTCATGAGAGGGATGCAGGAGTTCAAGAGAGGGATGCAGAGGCTCAAGAGAGTGATTCAGAAGATTACGTGAGTGATGCAGAGGCTCATGAGAGGGATGCATGGGCTCAAGAGAGGGATGTAGAGGCTTAAGAGAGTGATGCAGAGGTTCAAGAGAGTGATGCAGAGCCACAAGAGAATGATGTAGAGGCTTATGAGAGGGATGCAGAGGCTCAAGAGAATGATGCAGGGGCTGAAGAGAGTGATGCAGAGGCTTAAGAGAGGGATGCAGAGGATAAAGAGAGTGATGCAGAGGCTTAAGAGAGGAATGCAGAGGCTGAAGAGAATGATGCAGATGCTTAAGAGAGGGATGCAGAAGCTCAAGAGAGTGATGGAGAGGCTCAGGAGAGTGATGCAGAGGCTCAACAGAGTGATTCAGAGGCTTACGAGAGTGAAGCAGAGGCTTAAGAGAGTGATGCAAGGGCTTAAGAGAGGGATGCAGAGGTTCAAGAGAGGGATGCAGAGGCTCAAGAGAGGGATGCAGTGGCTCAAGAGAGGGATGCAGCGGCTCAAGTGAGGGAAGCAGAGGCACAAGAGAGGGATGCATAGGCTCTTGAGAGTGACGCAGAGGCTCAAGAGAGGGATGCCGAGGCTTAAGAGAGTGATGCAAAGGCTCAAGTGAGGGATGCAAAGGCTCATGAGATGGATGCAGGAGTTCAAGAGAGTGATGCAGAGGCTCAAGAGAGGGATGCAGAGGCTTAAAAGAGTGATGCAGAGGCTCAAGAGAATTATGCAGAGGCTTAAGAGAGTGAGGCAGAGGCATAGGAGAGGGATGCAGAGGCTCAAGAGAGTAATGCAGAGGCTTAAGAGGGTGATGAAGAGGCTCAAGAGAATGATGCAAAGGCTCAAGAGAGGGATGTAGAGGCTCATGAGAGGGATGCAGGAGTTCAAGAGAGGGATGCAGAGGCTCAAGAGAGTGATTCAGAGGCTTTCGAGAGTGACGCTTAGGCTTAATAGATTGATGCAGAGGCTTAAGAGAATGATGCAGAGGCTCAAGCGAGGATGCAGAGGCTCAAGAGAGGGATGCAGGGGCTCAGGAGAGTGATGCAGAGGCTCAAGAGAGTGATGCAGACGACCAAGAGAGTGATGCAGAGGCTCAATAGAGTGATGCAGAGGATCAAGAGAGGGAAGCAGAGGCTTAATAGAGTGATGCAGAGGCTGAAGAGAGTGATGCAGAGGCTCTAGAGAGTGATGCAGAGGCTTAAGAGAGTGAGGCAGAGGCTTAAGAGAGGGATGCAGAGGCTTAAGAGAGGGATGCAAAGGCTCAAGAGAGTGATTCAGAGGCTTATGAGAGTGATGCAGAGAATCAAGAGAGTGTTGCAGAGGCTCGAGAGAGTTATGCAGAGGCCTCAAGAAAAGGATTCAGAGGATCAAGAGAGCGATGCAGAGGCTGAAGAGAGTGTTTCAGAGGCTCAATAGAGGGATGAAGAGGCTGAAGAGAGTGATGCAGAGGCTTAAGAAAGTGAGGCAGAGGCTTAGGAGAGGGATGCAGAGGCTCAATAGAGTGATGCAGGGGCTCAATAGAATGATGTAGAGGCTTAGGAGAAGGATGTAGAGGCTCAAGAGACTGATGCAGAGGCTCAAAAGAGTGATGCAGAGGATCAAAAGAGGGATGCAGAGGTTTAAGAGAGTGATGCAGAGGCTCAAGAGAGTGATGGAGAGGCTCAAGAGAGTGATGCAGAGGCTCAAGAGAGTGATGCAGACGGCCAAGAGAGTGATGCAGAGGCCAAATAGAGTGATGCAGAGGCTGAAGATCTAAATAATACGAAACCTCGCTCTATGATTTGAAGTTAAAATCCTCAAATATGGTAAAATAGTGACTTTTTCACGTTAATCATGTAGTTTGATATTACGCAAATATATTAATTTTTACCAATATTTCTATACTATTTCATGTAGTATCACGATATGTGATTTGGCTTTCAAATCTCATAATGTCGCATAATATTGCATTTTAAGCAAGTTTTCTTGCATATTGTTTCGTACGAAAAATCATCGAATTTAGCAATATTTTGACGTTTATTATCTCCTTTTCCTTTATGGGAATAAACAAAATATCATCGATTTTGGCAATATTTGGCCGTTTTTCCAAGTTTTGTGAATTTTCGGTCTATGGGTATTAATTCAATAAATATACGATACAAATAATGCAAACACATAATTGATTAGAAAATAACCTTAAATACTTCATTTTCAATCAACCATTTGTTTCTCGTTAAAATACTGAGTAGGATTTTGAAGAGGGGAGAAGTTCGGTTTTTATTGCATATATCGAAGTTTCAGCCGGAATAGAGCGGTTTTCGTGTACATCTTCCATCGGTAATATAAACGGAAAATCAGGAACATTTTAGTTAATTCTAATGAAAACACATTGGTTTTTATCATTTGTATTGGAAACAACATTGTCATATGTCTTTTCTTGGATCTAAATAATACGAAACCTCGCTCTATGATTTGAAGTTAAAATCCTCATATAAGGAAAAATAGTGACTTTTTTCACGTTTTTCATGTAGTGTGATTTTACGTAAATATATTCATTTTACCAATATTTCCATACTATTTCATGTAGTATGACGATATGTGATTTGGCCTTCAAATCTCAGAATGTCGCATAATATTGCATTTTAAGCAAGTTTTCTTGCATTTTGTTTCGTACGAAAAATCATCGAATTTTGCAATATTTTGACGTTTATCATCCCCTTTTCCTCTATGTGATTTAAACAAAATATCATCGAATTAGGCAATATTTTGCTGTTTTTCCACGTTTTTTTGAATTTTCAGTTTATGGGTATTAATTCATTATATATACGATAAAAATGATGCAAACACATAATTGATTAGATAATAACCTTAAAAACTTCATTTTCAATCAACTATTTGTTTCTCGATAAAATACTGAGTAAGTTATTGAAAAGGGGGAAGTTCTGTTTATATTGCATATATCGACGTTTCAGCCGGAATAGAGCGGTTTTCGTGTACATCTTCCATCGGTAATATAAACGGAAAATCAGGAACATTTTAGTTAATTCTAATGAAAACACATTGGTTTTTATCATTTGTATTGGAAACAACATTGTCATATGTCTTTTCTTGGATCTAAATAATACGAAACCTCGCTCTATGATTTGAAGTTAAAATCCTCATATATGGTAAAATAGTGACTTTTTTCATGTAGTGTTATTTTACGTAAATATATTCGTTTTTACGAATATTTCGATACTATTTCATGTAGTATCACGATAGGTAATTTGGCCTTCAAATCTCAGAATTTCGCGTAATATTGCATTTTAAGGAAGTTTTCTTGCATTTTGTTTCGTACGAAAAATCACCGAATTTAGCAATATTTTGACGTTTATCATCTCCTTTTCCTTTATGTGATTTAAACAAAATATCATCGAATTAGGCAATATTTTGCCGTTTTTCCACGTTTTTGTGAATTTTCAGTCTATGGGTATTATTTCAATAAATATACGATAAAAATGATGCAAACACATAATTGATTAGAAATTTACCTTAAATACTTCATTTTCAATCAACCATTTGTTTCTCGTTAAAATACCGAGTAGGATATTGATGAGGGGAGAAGTTTGGTTTTTATTGCATATATCGACGTTTCAGCCGGAATAGAGCGGTTTTCGTGTACATCTTCCATCGGTAATATAAACGGAAAATCAGGAACATTTTAGTTAATTCTAATGAAAACACATTGGTTTTTATCATTTGTATTGGAAACAACATTGTCATATGTCTTTTCTTGGATCTAAATAATACGAAACTTCGCTCTATGATTTGAAGTTAAAATCCTCATATATGGTAAAATAGTGACTTTTTTCACGTTTTTCATGTAGTGTGATTTTACGTAAATATATTCATTTTTACCAATATTTCCATACTATTTCATGTAGTAGAGGCTCAAAAGAGGAATGCAGAGGCTCAAGAGAGTGATGCAGAGGCTCAGGAGAGTGATGCAGAGGCTCAAGAGAGTGATGCAGAGGCTCAAGAGAGTGATAGAGAGGCTCAAGAGAGTGATGCAGAGGTTCGAGAGAGTGATGCAGAGGCTGAAGAGTGTGTTGCAGAGGCTCAAGAGAGGGATGCAGAGGCTGAAGAGTGTGTTGCAGAGGCTCAAGAGAGGGATGCAGAGGCTCAAGAGGGTGATGAATAGGCTCAAGAGAGGGATGCAGAGGCTCAAGAGAGGGATGCAGAGGCTCAAGTGAGTGATGCAGAGGCTCAAGAGAGTGATGCAGGGGATCAAGAGAAGAAAGCAGACGCTTACGAGAGTGATGCAGGAGTTCAAGAGAGGGATGCAGAGGCTCAGGAGAGTGATGCAGAGGCTGAAGAGAGGGATGCAGAGGCTTCAGAGAGGGATCCAGAGGCTAAGGAGAATGATGAATAGGCTCAAGAGAATGCTGCAGAGGCTCAAGAGAGTGATGCTGAGGCTCCAGAGAGAGATTCAGAGGCTCCAGAGAGTGATGTAGAGGCTTAAGAGAGGGATGCAGAGGTTCAAGAGAATGATGCAGAGGCTTAAAAGAGGGGTTAGGGATGCAGAGGCTCAAGAGAATGATGCAGAGGCTCAAGAAAGGGATGCTGAGGCTCCAGAGAGGAATGCAGAGGCTTAAGAGAGTGATGCAGAGGCTGAAGAGAGATATTGCTAAATTCGATGATTTTTAGTACGAAACAAAATGCAAGAAAACTTGCTTAGAGTGCAATATTATGCGAAATTTTGAGATTTGAAGGATAAATCACATATCGTGATACTACATGAAATAGTATCAACATATTGGTAAAAACGAATTAATTTACGTAATATTAAACTACATGAAAAACGTGAAAAAAGTCACTATTATACCAAATTTAAGGATTTTAACTTAGAATCATAAAGCGAGGTTTCGTATTATTTAGATCCAAGAAAAGACATATGACAATGTTGTTTCCAATACAAATGATAAAAATCAATGTGTTTTCATTAGAATTAACTAAAATGTTCCTGAATTTCCGTTTATATTACCGATGGAAGATGTACACGTAAAACCGCTCTATACCGGCTGAAACGTCGATATATGCAATAAAAACCGAACTTCTCCCCTTTTCAATATCTTACTCAGTATTTTAAGGAGAAACAAATAGTTGATTGAAAATTAAGTATTCAAGGTTATTATCTAATCAATTATGTGTTTGCATCATTTTTATCGTATATTTAATGAATTAATACCAATAAACTGAAAATTCACAAAAACGTGGAAAAACGGCAAAATATTGCCTAATTCGATGATATTTTGTTTAAGTCACAAAATAAAAACCGAACTTCTCCCCTTTTCAATACCTTAATCAGTATTTTAACGTGAACAAATAGTTGATTGAAAATGAGGTTTTTAAGGTAAATTTCTAATCAATTATGTGTTTGCATGATTTTTGTCATATATTTAATGAATTAATACTAATAAACTTAAAATTCACAAAAACGTGGAAAAACGGCAAAATATTGCCTAATTCGATGATATTTTGATTAAATCACATACAGGAAAGGGGATGATAAACGTCAAAATATTACTAAATTCGATGATCTTTAGTACGAAACAAAATGCAAGAAAACTTGCTTAAAATGCAATATTATGCGAAATTCTGATATATGAATTCCAAATCACATATCGTGATACTACATGAAATAGTATCGAAATATTGGTAAAATGAATATATTTACGTAATATCAAACTACATGAAAAACGTGAAAATAGTCCCTATTATAACAAATTTGAGGATTTTAACTTCGAATCATGAAGCGAGGTTTCGTATTATTTAGATCCAAGAAAAGACATATGACAATGTTGTTTCCAATACAAATGATAAAATTCAATGTGTTTTCATTAGAATTAACTAAAATGTTCCTGATTTTCCGTTTATATTACCGATGGAAGATGTACACATATAACCGCTCTATACCGGCTGAAACGTCGATATATGCAATAAAAACCGAACTTCTCCCCTTTTCAATACCTTACTCAGTATTTTAACGAGAAACAAATAGTTGATTGAAAATGAAGTATTTAAGGTTAATTTCTAATCAATTATGTGTTTGCATCATTTTTATCGTATATATAATGAATAAATAACAATAAACGGAAAATTCACACAAACGTGGAAAAACGGTAAAATCTTGACTAATTCGATGATATTTTGTTTAAATCACTTAAAGGAAAAGGGGATGATAAACGTGAAAATATTGCTAAATTCGATGATTTTTCGTACGAAACAAAACGCAAGAAAACTTGCTTTAAATGGAATATTATGCGAAATTCTGAGATATGAAGGCTAAATCACATATCCTGATACTACATAAATAGTATCGAAATATTGGTAAAGAAATGAATATATTTACGTAATATCAAACTAAATGATAAACGTGAAAAAAGTCACTATTATACCAAATTTGAGGATTTTAACTTAGAATCATAAAGCGAGGTTTCGTATTATTTAGATCCAAGAAAAGACATATGACAATGTTGTTTCCAATACAAATGATAAAAATCAATGTGTTTTCATTAGAATTAACTAAAATGTTCCTGATTTTCCGTTTATATTACCGATGGAAGATGTATACATATAACCGCTCTATACCGGCTGAAACGTCGATATATGCAATAAAAACCGAACTTCTCCCCTTTTCAATACCTTAATCAGTATTTTAACGAGAAACAAGTAGTTGATTGAAAATGAGGTTTTTAAGGTTAATTTCTAATCAATTATGTGTTTGCATGATTTTTGTCATATATTTAATGAATTAATACTAATAAACTGAAAATTCACAAAAACGTGGAAAAACGGCAAAATATTACCTAATTCGATGATATTTTGATTAAATCACATAAAGGATGATAAATGATGATAAACGTCAAAATATTGCTAAATTCGATGATCTTTAGTACGAAAGAAAACGCAAGAAAACTTGCTTAAAATGCAATACTATGCGAAATTCTGATATATGAAGGCCAAATCACATATCGTGATACTACATGAAATAGTATCGAAATATTGGTAAAAATGAATATATTTACGTAATACCAAACTACATGAAAAACGTGAAAAAAGTCACTATTATACCAAATTTGAGGATTTTAACTTCGAATCAAAAAGCGAGCTTTCGTATTATTTAGATCCAAGAAAAGACATATGACAGTGTTGTTTCCAATACAAATGATAAAAATCAATGTGTTTTCATTAGAATTAACTAAAATGTTCCTGATTTTCTGTTTATATTACCGATAGAAGATGTACACGTAAAACCGCTCTATTCCGGCTGAAATGTCGATATATGCAATAAAAACCGAACTTCTCCCCTTTTCAATATCTTACTCAGTATTTTAACGAGAAACAAATAGTTGATTGAAAATGAAGTATTTAAGGTTAATTTCTAATCAATTATGTGTTTGCATCATTTTTATCGTATATATAATGAATTAATAACAATAAACGGAAAATTCACAAAAAACGTGGAAAAACGGTAAAATCTTGCCTAATTCGATGATATTTTGTTTAAATCACATAAAATAAAAGGAGATGATAAACGTGAAAATATTGCTAAATTCGATGATTTTTCGTACGAAACAAAACGCAAGAAAACATGCTGAAAATGGAATATTATGCGAAATTCTGAGATTTGAATGCTAAATCACATATCGTGATTCTACATGAAATAGTAACGAAATATTGGTAAAAAATTGAATATATTTACGTAATACCAAACTAAATGATAAACGTGAAAAAAGTCACTATTATACCAAATTTGAGGATTTTACCTTCGAATCATAAAGCGAGGTTTCGTATTATTTAGATCCAAGAAAAGACATATGACAATGTTGTTTTCAATACAAATGATAAAAATCAATGTGTTTTCATTAGAATTATCTAAAATGTTCCTGATTTTCCGTTTACATTACCGATGGAAGATGTACACGTATAACCGCTCTATACCGGCTGAAACGTCGATATATGCAATAAAAACCGAACTTCTCCCCTTTTCAATACCTTAATCAGTATTTTAACGAGAAACAAATAGTTGATTGAAAATGAGGTGTTTAAAGTTAATTTCTAATCAATTATGTGTCTGCATGATTTTTGGCATATATTTAATGAATTAATACGAATAAACTGAAAATTCAGAAAAACGTCGAAAAACGGCAAAATATTGCCTAATTCGATGATATTTTGTTTAATTCACATAAACGAAAAGGGGATGATAAACGTGAAAATATTGCTAAATTCGATGATTTTTCGTATGAAACAAAACGCAAGAAAACTTGCTGAAAATGGAATATTAAGCGAAATTCTGAGATTTGAAGGCTAAATCACATATCGTGATTCTACGTGAAATAGTATCGATATATTGGTAAAAAAATGAATATATTTACGTAATATCCAACTAAATGATAAACGTGAAAAAAGTCACTATTATACCAAATTTGAGGATTTTAACTTCGAATATTAAAGCGAGGTTTCGTATTATTTAGATCCAAGAAAAGACATATGACAATGTTGTTTCCAATACAAATGATAAAAATCAATGTGTTTTCATTAGAATTAACTAAAATGTTCCTGATTTTCCGTTTATATTACCGATGGAAGATGTACACGTATAACCGCTCTATACCGGCTAAAACGTCGATATATGCAATAAAAACCGAACTTCTACCCTTTTCAATACCTTAATCAGTATTTTAACGAGAAACAAATAGTTGATTGAAAATGAGGTGTTTAAGGTTAATTTCTAATCAATTATGTGTTTGCATGATTTTTGGCATATATTTAATGAATTAATACGAATAAAATGAAAATTCACAAAAACGTGGAAAAACGGCAAAATATTGCCTAATTCGATGATATTTTGATTAAATCACATAAAGGAAAAGGGGATGATAAACGTCAAAATATTGCTAAATTCGATGATCTTTAGTACGAAACAAAATGCAAGAAAACTTGCTTAAAATGCAATATTATGCGAAATTCTGAGATATGAAGGCCAAATCACATATCGTGATACTACATGAAATAGTATCGAAATATTAGTAAAAATGAATATATTTACGTAATATCAAACTACATGAAAAACGTGAAAAAAGTCACTATTATACCAAATTTGAGGATTTTAACTTCGAATCATAAAGCGAGGTTTCGTATTATTTAGATCCAAGAAAAGACATATGACAATGTTGTTTCCAATACAAATGATAAAAATCAATATGTTTTCATTAGAATTAACTAAAATGTTCCTGATTTTCCGTTTATATTACCGATGGAAGATGTACACGTAAAACCGCTCTAATCCGGCTGAAACGTCGATATATGCAATAAAAACCGAACTTCTCCCCTTTTGAATATCTTACTCAGTATTTTAACGAGAAACAAATAGTTAGTTGAAAATGAAGTATTTAAGGTTATTATCAAATCAATTACGTGTTTGCATCTTTTTTTTGTATATTTAATGAATTAATAACAATAAACTAAAAAATTCACAAAAACGTGGAAAAACGGCAAAATATTGCCTAATTCGATGATATTTTGTTTATATCACATGAAGGAAAAGGGGGGGGATGATAATCGTCAAAATATTACTAAATTCGATGATTTTTGTATGAAACAAAAATCAAGAAAACTTGCTTAAAATGGAATATTATGTGAAATTCTGAGATTTGAAGGCCAAATCACATATCGTGATACAACATGAAATAGTATCGAAATATTGGTAAAAATTAATATATTTACGTAATATCAAACTACATGAAAAACGTGAAAAATTCACTATTATAACAAAATTGAGGATTTTAATTTCGAATCATGAAGCGAGGTTTCGTATTATTTAGATCCAAGAAGGCTTTAGAGAGGGATCCAGAGGCTAAGGAGAATGATGAATAGGCTCAAGAGAATGCTACAGAGGCTCAAGAGAGTGATGCTGAGGCTCCAGAGAGAGATTCAGAGGCTCCAGAGAGTGATGTAGAGGCTTAAGAGAGGGATGCAGAGGTTCAAGAGAATGATGCAGAGGCTTAAAAGAGGGGGTAGGGATGCAGAGGCTCAAGAGAATGATGCAGAGGCTCAAGAAAGGGATGCTGAGGCTCCAGAGAGGAATGCAGAGGCTTATGAGAGTGATGCAGAGGCTGAAGAGAGATATTGCTAAATTCGATGATTTTTAGTACGAAACAAAATGCAAGAAAACTTGCTTAGAGTGAAATATTATGCGAAATTTTGAGATTTGAAGGATAAATCACATATCGTGATACTACATGAAATAGTATCGAAATATTGGTAAAAAACGAATTAATTTACGTAATATTAAACTACATGAAAACGTGAAAAAAGTCACTATTATACCAAATTTAAGGATTTTAACTTTGAATCATAAAGCGAGGTTTCGTATTATTTAGATCCAAGAAAAGACATATGACAATGTTATTTCCAATACAAATGATAAAAATCAATGTGTTTTCATTAGAATTAACTAAAATGTTCCTGAATTTCCGTTTATATTACCGATGGAAGATGTACACGTAAAACCGCTCTATACCGGCTGAAACGTCGATATATGCAATAAAAACCGAACTTCTCCCCTTTTCAATATCTTACTCAGTATTTTAAGGAGAAACAAATAGTTGATTGAAAATTAAGTATTTAAGGTTATTATCAAATCAATTATGTGTTTGCATCATTTTTATCGTATATTTAATGAATTAATACCAATAAACTGAAAATTCACAAAAACGTGGAAAAACATGCAGAGGCCCAAGAGAGTGATAGAGGGGCTCAAGAGAGTGATGCAGAGGTTCGAGAGAGTGATGCAGAGGCTCGGGAGAGTTATGCAGAGGCCTCAAGAGAGGGATTCAGAGGCTTAAGAGAGTGATGCAGAGGCTGAAGAGTGTGTTGCAGAGACTCAAGAGAGGGATGCAGAGGCTCAAGAGGGTGATGAATAGGCTCAAGAAAGGGATGCAGAGGCTCAAGAGAGGGATGCAGAGGCTCAAGTGAGTGATGCAGTGGCTCAAGAGAGTGATGCAGGGGATCAAGAGAAGAAAGCAGACGCTTACGAGAGTGATGCAGGAGTTCAAGAGAGGGATGCAGAGGCTCAGGAGAGTGATGCAGAGGCTGAAGAGAGGGATGCAGAGGCTTTAGAGAGGGATCCAGAGGCTAAGGAGAATGATGAATAGGCTCAAGAGAATGCTGCAGAGGCTTAAGAGAGTGATGCTGAGGCTCCAGAGAGAGATTCAGAGGCTCCAGAGAGTGATGTAGAGGCTTAAGAGAGGGATGCAGAGGTTCAAGAGAATGATGCAGAGGCTTAAGAGAGGGGGTAGGGATGCAGAGGCTCAAGAGAATGATGCAGAGGCTCAAGAAAGGGATGCTGAGGCTCCAGAGAGGAATGCAGAGGCTTAAGAGAGTGATGCAGAGGCTGAAGAGAGATATTGCAAAATTCGATGATTTTTAGTACGAAACAAAATGCAGGAAAACTTGCTTAGAGTGCAATATTATGCGAAATTTTGAGATTTGAAGGATAAATCACATATCGTGATACTACATGAAATAGTATCGAAATTTTGGTAAAAAACGAATTAATTTACGTAATATTAAACTACATGAAAAACGTGAAAAAAGTCACTATTATACCAAATTTAAGGATTTTAACTTAGAATCATAAAGCGAGGTTTCGTATTATTTAGATTCAAGAAAAGACATATGACAATGTTGTTTCCAATACAAATGATAAAAATCAATGTGTTTTCATTAGAATTAACTAAAATGTTCCTGAATTTCCGTTTATATTACCGATGGAAGATGTACACGTAAAACCGCTCTATACCGGCTGAAACGTCGATATATGCAATAAAAACCGAACTTCTCCCCTTTTCAATATCTTACTCAGTATTTTAGGAGAAACAAATAGTTGATTGAAAATTAAGTATTTAAGGTTATTATCTAATCAATTATGTGTTTGCATCATTTTTATCGTATATTTAATGAATTAATACCAATAAACTGAAAATTCACAAAAACGTGGAAAAACGGCAAAATATTGCCTAATTCGATGATATTTTGTTTAAGTCACAAAATAAAAACCGAACTTCTCCCCTTTTCAATACCTTAATCAGTATTTTAACGTGAACAAATAGTTGATTGAAAATGAGGTTTTTAAGGTAAATTTCTAATCAATTATGTGTTTGCATGATTTTTGTCATATATTTAATGAATTAATACTAATAAACTTAAAATTCACAAAAACGTGGAAAAACGGCAAAATATTGCATAATTCGATGATATTTTGATTAAATCACATAAAGGAAAAGGGGATGATAAACGTCAAAATATTGCTAAATTCGATGATCTTTAGTACGAAACAAAATGCAAGAAAACTTGCTTAAAATGCAATATTATGCGAAATTCTGATATATGAATTCCAAATCACATATCGTGATAATACATGAAATAGTATCGAAATATTGGTAAAAATGAATATATTTACGTAATATCAAACTACATGAAAAACGTGAAAAAAGTCACTATTATACCAAATTTGAGGATTTTAACTTCGAATCATAAAGCGAGGTTTCGTATTATTTAGATTCAAGAAAAGACATATGACAATGTTGTTTCCAATACAAATGATAAAAATCAATGTGTTTTCATTAGAATTAACTAAAATGTTCCTGAATTTCCGTTTATATTACCGATGGAAGATGTACACGTAAAACCGCTCTATACCGGCTGAAACGTCGATATATGCAATAAAAACCGAACTTCTCCCCTTTTCAATATCTTACTCAGTATTTTAGGAGAAACAAATAGTTGATTGAAAATTAAGTATTTAAGGTTATTATCTAATCAATTATGTGTTTGCATCATTTTTATCGTATATTTAATGAATTAATACCAATAAACTGAAAATTCACAAAAACGTGGAAAAACGGCAAAATATTGCCTAATTCGATGATATTTTGTTTAAGTCACAAAATAAAAACCGAACTTCTCCCCTTTTCAATACCTTAATCAGTATTTTAACGTGAACAAATAGTTGATTGAAAATGAGGTTTTTAAGGTAAATTTCTAATCAATTATGTGTTTGCATGATTTTTGTCATATATTTAATGAATTAATACTAATAAACTTAAAATTCACAAAAACGTGGAAAAACGGCAAAATATTGCATAATTCGATGATATTTTGATTAAATCACATAAAGGAAAAGGGGATGATAAACGTCAAAATATTGCTAAATTCGATGATCTTTAGTACGAAACAAAATGCAAGAAAACTTGCTTAAAATGCAATATTATGCGAAATTCTGATATATGAATTCCAAATCACATATCGTGATAATACATGAAATAGTATCGAAATATTGGTAAAAATGAATATATTTACGTAATATCAAACTACATGAAAAACGTGAAAAAAGTCACTATTATACCAAATTTGAGGATTTTAACTTAGAATCATAAAGCGAGGTTTCGTATTATTTAGATCCAAGAAAAGACATATGACAATGTTGTTTCCAATACAAATGATAAAAATCAATGTGTTTTCATTAGAATTAACTAAAATGTTCCTGATTTTCCGTTTATATTACCGATGGAAGATGTATACATATAACCGCTCTATACCGGCTGAAACGTCGATATATGCAATAAAAACCGAACTTCTCCCCTTTTCAATACCTTAATCAGTATTTTAACGAGAAACAAGTAGTTGATTGAAAATGAGGTTTTTAAGGTTAATTTCTAATCAATTATGTGTTTGCATGATTTTTGTCATATATTTAATGAATTAATACTAATAAACTGAAAATTCACAAAAACGTGGAAAAACGGCAAAATATTACCTAATTCGATGATATTTTGATTAAATCACATAAAGGATGATAAATGATGATAAACGTCAAAATATTGCTAAATTCGATGATCTTTAGTACGAAAGAAAACGCAAGAAAACTTGCTTAAAATGCAATACTATGCGAAATTCTGATATATGAAGGCCAAATCACATATCGTGATACTACATGAAATAGTATCGAAATATTGGTAAAAATGAATATATTTACGTAATACCAAACTACATGAAAAACGTGAAAAAAGTCACTATTATACCAAATTTGAGGATTTTAACTTCGAATCAAAAAGCGAGCTTTCGTATTATTTAGATCCAAGAAAAGACATATGACAGTGTTGTTTCCAATACAAATGATAAAAATCAATGTGTTTTCATTAGAATTAACTAAAATGTTCCTGATTTTCTGTTTATATTACCGATAGAAGATGTACACGTAAAACCGCTCTATTCCGGCTGAAATGTCGATATATGCAATAAAAACCGAACTTCTCCCCTTTTCAATATCTTACTCAGTATTTTAACGAGAAACAAATAGTTGATTGAAAATGAAGTATTTAAGGTTAATTTCTAATCAATTATGTGTTTGCATCATTTTTATCGTATATATAATGAATTAATAACAATAAACGGAAAATTCACAAAAAACGTGGAAAAACGGTAAAATCTTGCCTAATTCGATGATATTTTGTTTAAATCACATAAAATAAAAGGAGATGATAAACGTGAAAATATTGCTAAATTCGATGATTTTTCGTACGAAACAAAACGCAAGAAAACATGCTGAAAATGGAATATTATGCGAAATTCTGAGATTTGAATGCTAAATCACATATCGTGATTCTACATGAAATAGTAACGAAATATTGGTAAAAAATTGAATATATTTACGTAATACCAAACTAAATGATAAACGTGAAAAAAGTCACTATTATACCAAATTTGAGGATTTTACCTTCGAATCATAAAGCGAGGTTTCGTATTATTTAGATCCAAGAAAAGACATATGACAATGTTGTTTTCAATACAAATGATAAAAATCAATGTGTTTTCATTAGAATTATCTAAAATGTTCCTGATTTTCCGTTTACATTACCGATGGAAGATGTACACGTATAACCGCTCTATACCGGCTGAAACGTCGATATATGCAATAAAAACCGAACTTCTCCCCTTTTCAATACCTTAATCAGTATTTTAACGAGAAACAAATAGTTGATTGAAAATGAGGTGTTTAAAGTTAATTTCTAATCAATTATGTGTCTGCATGATTTTTGGCATATATTTAATGAATTAATACGAATAAACTGAAAATTCAGAAAAACGTCGAAAAACGGCAAAATATTGCCTAATTCGATGATATTTTGTTTAATTCACATAAACGAAAAGGGGATGATAAACGTGAAAATATTGCTAAATTCGATGATTTTTCGTATGAAACAAAACGCAAGAAAACTTGCTGAAAATGGAATATTAAGCGAAATTCTGAGATTTGAAGGCTAAATCACATATCGTGATTCTACGTGAAATAGTATCGATATATTGGTAAAAAAATGAATATATTTACGTAATATCCAACTAAATGATAAACGTGAAAAAAGTCACTATTATACCAAATTTGAGGATTTTAACTTCGAATATTAAAGCGAGGTTTCGTATTATTTAGATCCAAGAAAAGACATATGACAATGTTGTTTCCAATACAAATGATAAAAATCAATGTGTTTTCATTAGAATTAACTAAAATGTTCCTGATTTTCCGTTTATATTACCGATGGAAGATGTACACGTATAACCGCTCTATACCGGCTAAAACGTCGATATATGCAATAAAAACCGAACTTCTACCCTTTTCAATACCTTAATCAGTATTTTAACGAGAAACAAATAGTTGATTGAAAATGAGGTGTTTAAGGTTAATTTCTAATCAATTATGTGTTTGCATGATTTTTGGCATATATTTAATGAATTAATACGAATAAAATGAAAATTCACAAAAACGTGGAAAAACGGCAAAATATTGCCTAATTCGATGATATTTTGATTAAATCACATAAAGGAAAAGGGGATGATAAACGTCAAAATATTGCTAAATTCGATGATCTTTAGTACGAAACAAAATGCAAGAAAACTTGCTTAAAATGCAATATTATGCGAAATTCTGAGATATGAAGGCCAAATCACATATCGTGATACTACATGAAATAGTATCGAAATATTAGTAAAAATGAATATATTTACGTAATATCAAACTACATGAAAAACGTGAAAAAAGTCACTATTATACCAAATTTGAGGATTTTAACTTCGAATCATAAAGCGAGGTTTCGTATTATTTAGATCCAAGAAAAGACATATGACAATGTTGTTTCCAATACAAATGATAAAAATCAATATGTTTTCATTAGAATTAACTAAAATGTTCCTGATTTTCCGTTTATATTACCGATGGAAGATGTACACGTAAAACCGCTCTAATCCGGCTGAAACGTCGATATATGCAATAAAAACCGAACTTCTCCCCTTTTGAATATCTTACTCAGTATTTTAACGAGAAACAAATAGTTAGTTGAAAATGAAGTATTTAAGGTTATTATCAAATCAATTACGTGTTTGCATCTTTTTTTTGTATATTTAATGAATTAATAACAATAAACTAAAAAATTCACAAAAACGTGGAAAAACGGCAAAATATTGCCTAATTCGATGATATTTTGTTTATATCACATGAAGGAAAAGGGGGGGGATGATAATCGTCAAAATATTACTAAATTCGATGATTTTTGTATGAAACAAAAATCAAGAAAACTTGCTTAAAATGGAATATTATGTGAAATTCTGAGATTTGAAGGCCAAATCACATATCGTGATACAACATGAAATAGTATCGAAATATTGGTAAAAATTAATATATTTACGTAATATCAAACTACATGAAAAACGTGAAAAATTCACTATTATAACAAATTTGAGGATTTTAATTTCGAATCATGAAGCGAGGTTTCGTATTATTTAGATCCAAGAAGGCTTTAGAGAGGGATCCAGAGGCTAAGGAGAATGATGAATAGGCTCAAGAGAATGCTACAGAGGCTCAAGAGAGTGATGCTGAGGCTCCAGAGAGAGATTCAGAGGCTCCAGAGAGTGATGTAGAGGCTTAAGAGAGGGATGCAGAGGTTCAAGAGAATGATGCAGAGGCTTAAAAGAGGGGGTAGGGATGCAGAGGCTCAAGAGAATGATGCAGAGGCTCAAGAAAGGGATGCTGAGGCTCCAGAGAGGAATGCAGAGGCTTATGAGAGTGATGCAGAGGCTGAAGAGAGATATTGCTAAATTCGATGATTTTTAGTACGAAACAAAATGCAAGAAAACTTGCTTAGAGTGAAATATTATGCGAAATTTTGAGATTTGAAGGATAAATCACATATCGTGATACTACATGAAATAGTATCGAAATATTGGTAAAAAACGAATTAATTTACGTAATATTAAACTACATGAAAACGTGAAAAAAGTCACTATTATACCAAATTTAAGGATTTTAACTTTGAATCATAAAGCGAGGTTTCGTATTATTTAGATCCAAGAAAAGACATATGACAATGTTATTTCCAATACAAATGATAAAAATCAATGTGTTTTCATTAGAATTAACTAAAATGTTCCTGAATTTCCGTTTATATTACCGATGGAAGATGTACACGTAAAACCGCTCTATACCGGCTGAAACGTCGATATATGCAATAAAAACCGAACTTCTCCCCTTTTCAATATCTTACTCAGTATTTTAAGGAGAAACAAATAGTTGATTGAAAATTAAGTATTTAAGGTTATTATCAAATCAATTATGTGTTTGCATCATTTTTATCGTATATTTAATGAATTAATACCAATAAACTGAAAATTCACAAAAACGTGGAAAAACATGCAGAGGCCCAAGAGAGTGATAGAGGGGCTCAAGAGAGTGATGCAGAGGTTCGAGAGAGTGATGCAGAGGCTCGGGAGAGTTATGCAGAGGCCTCAAGAGAGGGATTCAGAGGCTTAAGAGAGTGATGCAGAGGCTGAAGAGTGTGTTGCAGAGACTCAAGAGAGGGATGCAGAGGCTCAAGAGGGTGATGAATAGGCTCAAGAAAGGGATGCAGAGGCTCAAGAGAGGGATGCAGAGGCTCAAGTGAGTGATGCAGAGGCTCAAGAGAGTGATGCAGGGGATCAAGAGAAGAAAGCAGACGCTTACGAGAGTGATGCAGGAGTTCAAGAGAGGGATGCAGAGGCTCAGGAGAGTGATGCAGAGGCTGAAGAGAGGGATGCAGAGGCTTTAGAGAGGGATCCAGAGGCTAAGGAGAATGATGAATAGGCTCAAGAGAATGCTGCAGAGGCTTAAGAGAGTGATGCTGAGGCTCCAGAGAGAGATTCAGAGGCTCCAGAGAGTGATGTAGAGGCTTAAGAGAGGGATGCAGAGGTTCAAGAGAATGATGCAGAGGCTTAAGAGAGGGGGTAGGGATGCAGAGGCTCAAGAGAATGATGCAGAGGCTCAAGAAAGGGATGCTGAGGCTCCAGAGAGGAATGCAGAGGCTTAAGAGAGTGATGCAGAGGCTGAAGAGAGATATTGCAAAATTCGATGATTTTTAGTACGAAACAAAATGCAGGAAAACTTGCTTAGAGTGCAATATTATGCGAAATTTTGAGATTTGAAGGATAAATCACATATCGTGATACTACATGAAATAGTATCGAAATTTTGGTAAAAAACGAATTAATTTACGTAATATTAAACTACATGAAAAACGTGAAAAAAGTCACTATTATACCAAATTTAAGGATTTTAACTTAGAATCATAAAGCGAGGTTTCGTATTATTTAGATTCAAGAAAAGACATATGACAATGTTGTTTCCAATACAAATGATAAAAATCAATGTGTTTTCATTAGAATTAACTAAAATGTTCCTGAATTTCCGTTTATATTACCGATGGAAGATGTACACGTAAAACCGCTCTATACCGGCTGAAACGTCGATATATGCAATAAAAACCGAACTTCTCCCCTTTTCAATATCTTACTCAGTATTTTAGGAGAAACAAATAGTTGATTGAAAATTAAGTATTTAAGGTTATTATCTAATCAATTATGTGTTTGCATCATTTTTATCGTATATTTAATGAATTAATACCAATAAACTGAAAATTCACAAAAACGTGGAAAAACGGCAAAATATTGCCTAATTCGATGATATTTTGTTTAAGTCACAAAATAAAAACCGAACTTCTCCCCTTTTCAATACCTTAATCAGTATTTTAACGTGAACAAATAGTTGATTGAAAATGAGGTTTTTAAGGTAAATTTCTAATCAATTATGTGTTTGCATGATTTTTGTCATATATTTAATGAATTAATACTAATAAACTTAAAATTCACAAAAACGTGGAAAAACGGCAAAATATTGCATAATTCGATGATATTTTGATTAAATCACATAAAGGAAAAGGGGATGATAAACGTCAAAATATTGCTAAATTCGATGATCTTTAGTACGAAACAAAATGCAAGAAAACTTGCTTAAAATGCAATATTATGCGAAATTCTGATATATGAATTCCAAATCACATATCGTGATAATACATGAAATAGTATCGAAATATTGGTAAAAATGAATATATTTACGTAATATCAAACTACATGAAAAACGTGAAAAAAGTCACTATTATACCAAATTTGAGGATTTTAACTTCGAATCATAAAGCGAGGTTTCGTATTATTTAGATTCAAGAAAAGACATATGACAATGTTGTTTCCAATACAAATGATAAAAATCAATGTGTTTTCATTAGAATTAACTAAAATGTTCCTGAATTTCCGTTTATATTACCGATGGAAGATGTACACGTAAAACCGCTCTATACCGGCTGAAACGTCGATATATGCAATAAAAACCGAACTTCTCCCCTTTTCAATATCTTACTCAGTATTTTAGGAGAAACAAATAGTTGATTGAAAATTAAGTATTTAAGGTTATTATCTAATCAATTATGTGTTTGCATCATTTTTATCGTATATTTAATGAATTAATACCAATAAACTGAAAATTCACAAAAACGTGGAAAAACGGCAAAATATTGCCTAATTCGATGATATTTTGTTTAAGTCACAAAATAAAAACCGAACTTCTCCCCTTTTCAATACCTTAATCAGTATTTTAACGTGAACAAATAGTTGATTGAAAATGAGGTTTTTAAGGTAAATTTCTAATCAATTATGTGTTTGCATGATTTTTGTCATATATTTAATGAATTAATACTAATAAACTTAAAATTCACAAAAACGTGGAAAAACGGCAAAATATTGCATAATTCGATGATATTTTGATTAAATCACATAAAGGAAAAGGGGATGATAAACGTCAAAATATTGCTAAATTCGATGATCTTTAGTACGAAACAAAATGCAAGAAAACTTGCTTAAAATGCAATATTATGCGAAATTCTGATATATGAATTCCAAATCACATATCGTGATAATACATGAAATAGTATCGAAATATTGGTAAAAATGAATATATTTACGTAATATCAAACTACATGAAAAACGTGAAAAAAGTCACTATTATACCAAATTTGAGGATTTTAACTTCGAATCATAAAGCGAGGTTTCGTATTATTTAGATCCAAGAAAAGACATATGACAATGTTGTTTCCAATACAAATGATAAAAATAAATATGTTTTCATTAGAATTAACTAAAATGTTCCTGATTTTCCGTTTATATTACCGATGGAAGATGTACACGTAAAACCGCTCAAATCCGGCTGAAACGTCGATATATGCAATAAAAACAGAACTTCTCCCCTTTTCAATATCTTACTCAGTATTTTACGAGAAACAATTAGTTGATTGAAAATGAAGTATTTAAGGTTAATTTCTAATCAATTATGTGTTTGCAGCATTTTTATCGTATATTTAATGAATTATTAACAATAAACGGAAAATTCACAAAAACGTGGAAAACGGTAAAATCTTGCCTAATTCGATGATATTTTGCTTAAATCACAAAAAGGAAAAGGGGATGATAAACATGAAAATATTGCTAAATTCGATGATTTTTTGCAGGAAACAAAACGCAAGAAAACTAGCTTAAAATGCAATATTATGCGAAATTCTGAGATTTGAAGGCTAAATCACATATCGTGATACAACATGAAATAGTATCGAAATATTGGTAAAAAAATGAATATATTTACGTAAAATCAAACTAAATGATAAATGTGAAAAAGTCACTATTATACCAAATTTGAGGATTTTAACTTCGAATCATATAGCGATAAAAATCAATGTGTTTCCATTAGAATTAACTAAAATGTTCATGATTTTTCGTTTAAATTACCGATGGAAGATTTACACGTATAACCGCTCTATTCCGGCTGAAACGTCGATATATGCAATAAAAACCGAACTTCTCCCCTTTTCTATACCTTAATCAGTATTTTAACGAGAAACAAATAGTTGATTGAAAATGAGGTATATAATGTTAATTTCTAATCAATTATGTGTTTGCATGATTTTTGTCATATATTTAATGAATTAATACTAATAAACTGAAAATTTACAAAAATGTGGAAAAAGGGCAAAATATTGCCTAATTCGATGATATTTTAATTAAATCACATAAAGGAAAAGGGGATGATTAACGTCAAAATATTGCTAAATTCGATGATCTTTAGTACGAAACAAAACGCAAGAAAACTTGCTTAAAATGCAATACTATGCGAAATTCTGATATATGAAGGCCAAATCACATATCGTGATACTACATGAAATAGTATCGAAATATTGGTAAAAATGAATATATTTACGTAATACCAAACTACATGAAAAACGTGAAAAAAGTCACTATTATACCAAATTTGAGGATTTTAACTTCGAATCAAAAAGCGAGCTTTCGTATTATTTAGATCCAAGAAAAGACATATGACAGTGTTGTTTCCAATACAAATGATAAAAATCAATGTGTTTTCATTAGAATTAACTAAAATGTTCCTGATTTTCCGTTTATATTACCGATTGAAGATGGACACGTAAAACCGCTCTATTCCGGCTGAAAAGTCGTTAATGCAATAAAAACCGAACTTCTCCCCATTTCAATAACTTACTCAGTATTTTAACGAGAAACAAATAGTTGATTAAAAATGAAGTATTTAAGGTTAATTTCTAATCAATTATGTGTTTGCATCATTTTTATCGCATTTTTAATGAAATAATAACAATAAACGGAAAATTCACAAAAACGTGGAAGAACGGTAAAATCTTGCCTAATTCGATGATATTTTGTTTAAATCACATTAAGGAAAATGGGATGATAAACGTGAAAATATTGCTAAATTCGATGTTTTTTCGTACGAAAGAAAACGCAAGAAAACATGATTAAATTGGAATATTATGCGAAATTCTGAGATTTGAAGGCTAAATCACATATCGTGATACTACATAAATAGTATCGAAATATTGGTAAAGAAAAGAATATATTTACGTAATATCAAACTAAATGATAAACGTGAAAAAAGTCACTATTATACCAAATTTGAGGATTTTAACTTCGAATCATAAAGCGAGGTTTCGTATTATTTAGATCCAAAAAAAGACATATGACAATGTTGTTTCCAATACAAATGATAAAAATCAATGTGTTTTCATTAGAATTAACGAAATGTTCCTGATTTTCCGTTTATATTACCGATGGAAGATGTACACGTATAACCGCTTTATTCCGGCTGAAACGTCGATATATGCAATAAAAACCGAACTTCTCCCCTTTTCAATACCTTAATCAGTATTTAAACGAGAAACAAATAGTTGATTGAAAATGAGGTATTTAAGGTTAATTTCTAATCAATCATGTGTTTGCATGATTTTTGTCATATATTTAATGAATTAATACTAATAAACTGAAGATTCACAAAAACGTGGAAAAACGGCAAAATATTGCCTAATTCGAAGATATTTTGATTAAATCACATAAAGGAAAAGGGGATGATAAACGTCAAAATATTGCTAAATTCGATGATCTTTAGTACGAAACAAAATGCAAGAAAACTTGTTTAAAATGCAATATTATGCGAAATTCTGAGATATGAAGGCCAAATCACATATCGTGGTACTACATGAAATAGTATCGAAATATTGGTAAAAATGAATATATTAACGTAATATCAAACTACATGAAAAACGTGAAAAAGTCACTATTATACCAAATTTGAGGATTTTACCTTCGAATCAAAAAGCGAGGTTTCGTATTATTTAGATCCAAGAAAAGACATATGACAGTGTTGTTTCCAATACAAATGATAAAAATCAAAGTGTTTTCATTAGAATTAACTAAAATGTTCCTAATTTTTCGTTTATATTACCGATAGAAGATGTACACGTAAAACCGCTCTATTCCGGCTGAAAAGTCGATATATGCAATAAAAACCGAACTTCTCCCCTTTTTAATATCTTACTCAGTATTTTAACGAAAAACAAATAGTTGATTGAAAATGAAGTATTTAAGGTTAATTTCTAATCAATTATGTGTTTGCATCATTTTTATCGTATATTTATTGAATTAATAACAATAAACGGAAAATTCACAAAAAAGTGGAAAAACGGTAAAATATTGCTTAATTCGATGATATTTTGTATAAATCACATAAAGGAAAAGGGGATGATAAACGTCAAAATATTGCTAAATTCGATGATTTTTCGTACGAAACAAAACGTAAGAAAACTTGCTTAAAATGGAATATTATGCGAAATTCTGAGATTTGAAGGCTAAATCACATATCGTGATACTACGTAAATAGTATCGAAATATTGGTAAAGAAATGAATATATTTACGTAATATCAAACTAAATGATAAACGTGAAAAAAGTCACTTTTATACCAAATTTGAGGATTTTAACTTAGAATCATAAAGCGAGGTTTCGTATTATTTAGATCCAAGAAAAGACATGACAATGTTGTTTCCAATACAAATGATAAAAATCAATGTGTTTTCATTAGAATTAACATTTTTATATGGTTTTCTATATGTCTCTATATGTCTTTCTTTCTTATCATCCCATTTTCCTTTATGTGATTTAAACAAAATATCATCGAATAAGGCAATATTTTGCCGTTTTTCCACGTTTTTGTGAATTTTCAGTTTATTGGTATTAATTCATTAAATATACGATTAAAATGATGTAAACACATACTTGAATGGAAATTAACATTAAATCCTTTATTTTCAATCAAATATTTGTTTCTCGTTAAAATACTGAGTAAGATATTGAAAAGGGGAAAAGTTCTGTTTTTATTGCATATATCGACGTTTCAGCCGGATTAGAGCCGTTTTACGTGTACATCTTCCATTGGTAATATAAACGGAAAATCAGGAACATTTTAGTTAATTCTAATGAAAACACATTGATTTTTATCATTTGTATTGGAAACACATTTTTATATGTCTTTTCAAGGATCTAAATAATACGAAACCTCGGTTTATGACTTGAAGTTAAAATCCTCAAATTTGGTAATATAGCGATTTTTTTAACATTTTTAGTGTAGTGTGACTTTACGTAAATATATTCGTTTTACCAATATTTCGATACTACTACATGTTTTCTCACGATATGTGATTTGGCCTTCATCAGAATATCGCAAATTTTGCATTTTTAAGCAAGTTTTCTTGCATTTTGTTTTGTACTAAAAATCATCGAATTTAGCAATATTTTGACGTTTATAAAAATATAAACAAAATATCATCAAATTAGGCATTATTTTGCCGTTTTTCCACGTTTTTGTGAATTTTTAGTTTATTGTTATTAATTCATTATATATACGATTAAAATGATGCAAACACATAATTGATTAGAAAATAACCTTAAGTACTTCATTTTCCATCAACTATTTGTTTCTCGTTAAAATACTGAGTAAGACATTGAAAAAGGGGGAAAATTCTGTTTTTATTGCATATATCGACGTTTCAGCCGGATTAGAGCGGTTTTACGTGTACATCTTCCATCGGTAATATAAACGGAAAATCAGGAACATTTTAGTTAATTCTAATGAAAACTAATTGATTTTTATCATTTGTATTGGAAACAACATTGTCATATGTCTTTTCATGGATCTAAAAATTACGAAACCTCGCTTTATGATTTGAAGTTAAAATCCTCAAATTTGGTAAAATAGTGACATTTTTCACGTTTTTCATGTAGTGTGTTTTTCCGTAAATATATTCGTTTTTACCAATTTTTCGATACTATTTCGTGTAGTATCACGATATGTGATTTGGCCTTCATATATCAGAATTTCGCATAATATTGCATTATAAGCAAGTTTTCTTGCATTTTGTTTCGTACTAAAAATCATCGAATTTAGCAATATTTTGACTTTTATCATCCCCTTTTCCTTTATGTGATATAAACAAAATATAATCGAATTAGACAATATTTTGCCGTTTTCCCACGTTTTTGTTCCACAATTCGACCCTTGAGCCACATCTTGGAGGCAAATTCTGGCTCTCAGCACGTAATCGATGTTTGAAATTGCGACTTTTTATACCGAAAATACGCCAATTACTGTGAACTACGATGGGTCACATTTGGCCCAAACTCTCCCTGCAGTTTTCAAAATATCCCAACCATCCCAAATTCGATTCTCGAACCATATTTTGGAGGCAAATTTTGGCTCTCAGCACGTATTCGCAGTTTTAAATTACGACTTTTTATACCGAATATATGCCTATTACTGACAGCGGCGATGTTTCACATTTTGCCTAAACCCCACTGCAGTTTTCAAAATATCCCAAAAAATCCAAAATTCGACGCTTGAGCCGTATTTTGAAGCCAAATTCTTGCTCTCTGCACGTATTCGCACTGTGAAATTACGACTTTTTATACCGAAAATATGCCAATTACTGAGAGCAACGATGGATCATATTTTGCCCAAACACTCTCTGCAGTTTTCAATATATGCCAAACATCTCAAATTCGACCCTTGAGCCATATTTTGGAGCCAAATTCTGGCGTTCTGCACGTATTCGCAGTTTGAAATTACGACTTTAATACCGAAAATATGTCAATTACTGAGAGCTGCGATAGGTCACATTTTGCTCATACCCCCTCCCCCCTGCAGTTTTTAAAATATCCTAAACATCCCAAATTCGACGCTTGAGTCATATTTTGGAGCCAAATTTGGGCTCTCTGCACGTATTCGCAGTTTGAAATTACGTCTTTTTATACCGAAAATATGCCAATTAATTAGAGCGGCGATGGGTCACATTTTGACCAACCCCCCCCCCCCCCTCTGCAGTTTTCAAAATATCGCAAACATCCCAAAATCGAAGCTTGAGCCATATTTTGGAGCCAAATTATGGCTCTCTGCACGTATTAGCAGTTTGAAATTACGTCATTTTATACTGAAATAATGGCAATTACTGTGAACAGTGAAGGGTCACATTTTGCCCAAAACCCCCTGCAGTTTTCAAAATATCCCAAACATCCCAAGTTCCTCCCTTGAGCCATGTTTTGGATCTAAATTCTGGCTCTCTGCACGTATTCGCAGTTTTAAATTAGGACTTTTTATACCGGAAATATGCCAATTACTGAGAGCGGCGATGGATCACATTTTGCCCAAACCCTCCCTACATTTTTCACAATATCCCAAACATCCCAAATTCGACCCTCGAACTATATTTTGGAGCCAAATTCGGGCTCTCTGCACGTATTCGCGGTTTGAAATTACGTCATTTTATACCGAAAATATGCCAATTACTGAGATCGGCGAAGAGTCACAAATTGCCTAAACCCCCCACACCAAGAGTGTGAAGTGGGCGATTACCCTCGTTGTGTCAACAACTCAATAGTCTCTCCTCTAAGTTACAATACAATGCTGTTTTCTCAAACAGGCCCATGTGCCTTTTAGAGAAAACGGAAATTTAATGGAAACATTTTCATACTAACCCCAAGTCAATCGAATAAGAATTGGATTTTATATGTTGTTTTTTAGATCGGCCGGCTATTTACGACGCGGGCGCGGAACCCATTGGCCGAGTTGGCCGTATATTTACGGTCTGGTTGCATCAAAGTGTTTCAAAATAGTGTGTATGATATTGATTAAGAGAGATTTTCTGTTGTTATTGCATATTTCGACATTTCAGCCGAATTAAAGCGGTTTTACGAGTACACGAAAATTCAGGAACATTTTAGGTAATTCTAAAGAAAACACATTGATTTTTATCATTTGAATTGGAAACAACGTTTTCATATGCCTTTTTAATGATCAAAATAATACGCAACCTCCCTCTATGAATTTATGTAAAAATCCTTGAATTTGGTATTGTAGTGACTTTTTTCACGTTTTTCATGTAGAGTGATTTTAGGTAAAAATGTCCCAATTTACTAATATTTTGGTAATACTTCATGTTGTCCCACTATATGTGATTTGGCCTACAAATCTCAGAATTTCACATAATATTGCGTTTTTAAGCAAGTTTTCTTGCATTGTGCTTTGTACATAAAATCATCGAGTTTTGCAAAACTTTGAGGTTTTTCACTGTTGTTTTCTTTATAAAATTTCATCCAAATATCAACGATTTAGGCAATATTTTGCCGTTTTTTCCGCGTTTTCAAGCCTTTTCGGTTTATTGCCATTAACTCAATAAATTTACGTTAAATATGATGCAAACACGTAATTAATTGCAAATTAAAATCAAGTACTTCATTTTAAATCAACTATCTGTACCTCGTTAAAATAGTGAGTAAGATATTGATTAGGAGAGAATTTCAGTTTTTATTGCATATTTCAACGTTTCAGCCAGATTAGAGCAGTTTTACGAATTCAGAAATAAACGGAAATTCAGGAACATTTTAGGTAATTCTAAAGTAAACACATTGATTTTTATCATTTGAATTGAAAACATCGTTTTCATATGCCTTTTTAATGATCAAAATAATACGCAACCTCTATGATTTGAGGTAAAAATCCTCGAATTTGGTAATATAGTGACTTTTTTCACGTTTTTCAAGTAGGGTGATTTTAGGTAAAAATGTTCGAACTTACTGAAACAATTGAAGATACTACTTCATCTTGTCTCTCTATTTGTGATTTGGCCTACAAATCTCAGAGTTTCACATAATATTGCGTTTTTAAGCAAGTTTTCTTGCATTGTGCCTTGTACATAAAATCATCGAATTTAGCAATATTTTGAGGTTTTTCATCGTGGTTTTCTTTATGAGATTTCATCCAAATATCAACAATCTAGGTCATATTTGGTCGTTTTTCCACGTTTTCAAACATTTTCGGTTTATTGTCATTAATTCATTAAATTTACGATAAATATGATGCAAACACGTAATGAATTGCAAATTACCCTTAAATATTTGATTTTCAATCAACTATTTGTACCTCGTTAAAATAGTGAGTAAGATATTGATTAGGAGAGATTTTGTGTTTTTATTGTATATTTCGACGTTTCAGCCGGATTAAAGCGGTTTTACGAGTACCTCTTCTTTCGGTAATATAAACGGAAATTCAGGAACATTTTAGGTAATTCTAAAGAAAGCTCATTGATTTTTATCATTTGAATTGGAAACAATGTTTCCATATGCCTTTTTAATGATCAAAATAATTCGCAACCTCGCTCTATGATTTGATGTAAAAATCCTCAAATTTGGTATTATAGTGACTTTTTTCACGTTTCCACGTAGAGTGAATATAGGTAAAAATGTTCGAATTTATTAATAGTTTGATACTACTTCATTTTGTCTCTCTATTTGTGATTTGGACTACAAATATCAGAGTTTCACATAATATTGCGTTTTTAAGCAAGTATTCTTGCATTGTGCTTTGTATATAAAATCATCGAATTTACCTATACTTTGAGGTTTTTCATCGTTGTTTCCTTTATAAGATTTCATCCATACATCAACGATTTTGACAATATTTGGCCGTTTTTCCGCGTTTTCAATAATTTTCTTTTTTTTTGCCATTAATTCAATAAATTTACGACTTATATGATTCAAACACTTAAATAGATGCAAATTAACCTTAAATACAAGATTTTCAATCAACTATTTGTACCTTGTTAAAATAGTGAGTTAGGTATTGATTAGGAGTGAAAATCTGTTTTATTGCATAATATCCCAAACATCCAAAATTCCATATATTGTAGCCAAATTCTGGTTCTCTGCACGTATTCGCAGTTTGAAATTAGGACTTTTATTCCGAATATATGCCAATTACTGAAAGCAGCGATGGATCACATTTTGCCCAAACCCTCCCTGCAGTTTTCAAAATATCCCAAACATCCCAAATTGGAGGCTTGAGCCATATTTTGGAGCCAAATTCTGGCTCTCTGCAAATATCTGCTGTTTGAAATTACGACTTTAATACCGAAAATATGTGAATTACTGAGAGCAGCGATAGGTCACATTTTGCCCAAACCCCCCCTGCAGTTTTTAAAATACCCGAAACATCCCAAATTCGACGCTTGAGCCATATTTTGGAGCCAAATTCGGGTTGTCTGTACATATTCGCAGTTTGAATTTACGTCTTTTTTACCGAAATAATGTCAATTACTTAGAGCGGCGATGGTTCACATTTTGCCCAAACCCCCCACCCCCCTTAAGTTTTCAAAATATCGCAAACATCCCAAATTCGACGCTTGAGCCATAATTTATAGCCAAATTATTGCTCTCTGCACGCATTACCAGTTTGAAATTTCGACTTTTTATGCCGAAATAATGCCAATTACTGTGAGCGGCGAAGGGTCACGTTTTAACCAAAACCCCCTTCAGCTTTCAATATATCCCAAACATCCCAAATTCGAAGATTGAGCCTTATTTTAGAGCCAAATTCTAGCTCTCTGCATGTATTCGCAGTTTTAAATTACGAATTTTATTCAAAAAATATGCAAATTACTGAAAGCAGCGATAGATCACATTTTGCCCAAACCCTCCCTACAGTTTTCAAAATATCCCAAACATCCCAAATTGGACGCTTGAGCCACATTTTGGAGTCAAATTCTGGCTCTCTGCAAATATTTGCTGTTTGAAATTACGACTTTAATACCGAGAATATGTCAATTACTGAGAGCAGCGATAGGTCACATTTTGGCCAAACCCCCCCTGCATTTTTTAATTACCCGAAACATCCCAAATTCGGCGCTTGAGCCATATTTTGGAGCCAAATTCGGGTTCTCTGTACTTATTCGTAGTTTGAAATTACATCTTTTTTTACCGAAAATATGCCAATTACTGAGAACGGCGATGGATCACATTTTGCCCAAACCCTCCCTGCAGTTTCCAAAATATCCCAAACATCCCAAATTCGAATCTTGAGCAATATTGTGGAGCCAAATTCTGGCTCTCTACACATATTCGCAGTTTGAAATTACGACTTTAATACCGAAAATAATTCAATTACTGAGAGCTGCGATATGTCACATTTTGCCCCTTCCCCCAGCAGTTTTCAAAATAATCGCAAACATCCCAAATTCGACGCTTGAGCCATATTTTGGAGCAAAATTATGGCTCTCTGCACGTATTAGCAGTTTGAAATTTTGAATTTTTATGCCGAAATAATGACAATTACTTTGAGCTGCGAAGGGTCACATTTTAACCAAAACCCCTACAGTTTTCAAAATATCCCAAACATCCCAAATGCCACCCTTGAGCCATATTTTGGAGCCAAATTCTGGCTTTCTGCACGTATTCGCAGTTTTAAATTAGGACTTTGTATACCGAAAATATGCCAACTACTGAAAGCATCGATGGATCACATTCTGAATAAACCCTCCCTGCAGTTTTCAAAATATCCCAAACATCCCAAATTCGACGCTTGAGCCATATTTTGGAGCCAAATTCTGGCTCTCTGCCCGTATTCGCAGTTTGAAATTACGACTTTTTTACCCAAAATATGCCAATTACTGAAAGCGGCAATGGATCACATTTTGCCCAAACCCTCCCTGCAGCTTTCAAAATATCCCAAACATCCCAAATTCGACGCTTGAGCCATATTTTGGAGCAAAATTCTGGCTCACTGCTCGTATTCGCAGTTTGATATTACGACTTTTATACCAAAATACGTCAATTACTGCGAACTGCGATAGGTCACATTTTCTCATTATTGTTATAAGACCTCGTTTACTATCTAGCTCCTCCTTTGACCATGTGCTGCTTAGCGGTGGACTGTATGCATTTATGATCATTAGTTTATCATCCTCATGGCAGATCTCTAGTGCTATTATGTCAACTTCTTTTCGATTGGCAGTCATTATTTCGTTCACCTTTAGGTGTTCTTTCACCAGTACAGCAACGCCACCGCCTTTCCTAATTTTTCTCTCCCGTCTCAAAATTGAGTAGCCCTTCTGGAATATGACTTCAATTAAAATAACATCTTCAAGTTTTGTCTCCGTGAGTGCAACAATGTCTGGTGTCTGCAGCTGTATTACATCACTTAACTCCAGTATCTTCGATCTTACTCCATCTATGTTGGTGTATGCAATCTTCAGGAACTTGTTCCCCCTCTTCTTACTTTTCACTCCCCCTCTCTCTAATGATTTTGTTGGTTTGCCTTTATGTACCACTTTACTGGTCTGCCTACCCCTATCATTTTGTAGAAAAAAGAATTGATTTCTTCTTCATTCATGCTTTCATTTAAACATTTTGACTCGGCGAGGTTCAGTTTCAGCTTCTCTCTATCTTCTTTTGAAAGATCTCGTCGTAACAACCACACTTTCCCATCCTCATCACTTTGTAATTTTCTAGCACTCCTTAGTACTTCTTTCATCTCCATGTGTGTGTGTGTGTGTGTGTGTGTGTGTGTGTGTGTGTGTGTGTGTGTGTGTGTGTGTGTGTGTGTGTGTGTGTGTGTGTGTGTGTGTGTGTGTGTGTGTGTGTGTGTGTGTGTGTGTGTGTGTGTTTGTGTGTGTGTGTGTGTGTGTGTGTGTGTGTGTGTGTGTGTGTGTGTGTGTGTGTGTGTGTGTGTGTGTGTGTGTGTGTGTGTGTGTGTGTGTGTGTGTGTGTGTGTGTGTGTGTGTGTGTGTGTGTGTGTGTGTGTGTGTGTGTGTGTGTTTGCGTGTGTGTTACCATCTGTGAAGAAAATGTCTGTAACCATTTGTCATTCCATTTTCTTTCTGCCTGCCTGCCTGCCTGCTAAAACTTACCCACTCAATATGCTGTTGAATATCAATCTCCAGTGCTCACTTACCGTTAATTCATTCAATATTAAACAAATGAAGTCATTAAAAAATCTTTAAACATTTCCAGCACCTACATTCTTTTTAACATGAATCACAGTAACTAATATACTCAACTCAGTCACAAATACTTTTCTTATTCCTTCCTAAACACCTCATCGTACATAACCTATCTCAAAAAATTAAGTTTTAATACCAAACTGCCAACCCTCCCTCCCTTCCCCCCCCCCCCCCCCACCAACCCAGGATGACCCACGGTAGCTCCTCTGGACCCCGCCCTACCAACAACCTCCCCACAACGGTGGCCGCCATATCCCTACCCCCATTTCACCCCCAGTGTTACCCCCCCCCCCTCCCCGTCAAACAGAGAAAATGGCGCCGATAACGCTATACTTACTCAGCCAAAACGTTCGCCTCATTTGGACATACAACACAAAATATTAATTAATACAAACGTTTAAACATTCACATGTCAGTAAGCTAGCCTAGTTTCTCCTATATTCATTCATTCATGACACTGCTTCACTGGACTGCAACCTCATCGAATAACGCTGCCATTTATTTCTAACTGTCATCACAAACTCACAATTTCACATGTCAATCATTGCAATTGTTTATAAATAGACACTAACTAACCCTGCTTGCTCTGAGGTATAAATACAGGTGCCAAATTTTATTCAGAAGGCAACTCCAGCGTGGCCTAGTCGGATAGAACATGTTCTTAATCCGGATAGACCTGCGTTCGAGCCTGTCGCAACGGATGCAACTACAGGGCACAGATAGATTTCTGTGATGTCCTCTCCTGTAGGAGCATCAGTTTCGATAGATTCTCTGGATAGCCGAAGATTGATTGACTGATCCCTTGGAATGTGGGGAAGGGTTGAAATCCGGGGGCCCACGGACGGATACCTGGATCCACTGACCTCGGGCAGGTCTTTCAATTCACCTGGATTTCAGGTGAGGAGAAGGGAGGCAATTTGGGTCGACACAAATGGCTTCCTGGACCCAGAACTCCATGGATACACGTGTCCGTGTATCCTTGGATACATGTCCGTGTATCACAGACAAGCATAGATAGTCACACGGGTTGATCACACGGATACATTTCCGTGTGATCCGTGAATCCGTGTGATACTTGATTCGAACCTAGGTGGGTGGGGGAGGTGATAAGGGAGGCAGTTTGAGGGGACACAAATAGCTTCCTGGACCCAGAACCCCATGGATAACTATAAACATAAACATAAACATAAACAGGTTACGAAATCCCATAAGATAAGATACACGGACATACATAATATACACGGAAATCCCTCGGATCGGATCGGATCGGATCGGATCGGATCGGATAGGTTCGTGTCACAGGTAACAGGGGCGACGGAAGGGAGGGAGGAAGAGAGGGAGGGTATAATTAAATTTCAATTATCAATTTTATTAATTACAATTAAATCAATTTAAATTAATTTAACTCAATTTAATTGGATTAACATCTAGTTAAATTTAGGATTTAAGTCTTAATTTAAATGAGTTTAAATCTAGGGAGGGAAGGAGGGAGGGAGGATTATATTCTGTTGTTAGGCCAGCATATGCTAACCTAACCAACCTAAACTAACCTAACTAATATAACCACCCTTTTTTAAACCTTTTTATCCTGCTGGATCGAGCATTAATGTGCATTAAATTATAAAATTTAATTAAATTATTAAATTATTAAATTATTAGCATTAAAGCTAAATGGGATCTGTGTGTGTACTCACACATAGGTGAGTACACATAAATGAATGATTTATTCTTCCTTTTCCTTTTAAGTTCCTTCTCGTCTCACAATCGGGGATTCAAGGGTTCGAATCCTGGTCGGACAGGGTTGTAATTGTTGGTAGCGTTTCCTTTCACCCAATGCCGCTATTCACCTTGAGTTACTTAGTGAGAAATAGTGAGTTACTTACATCCTGGTGAGTGAGTGAGGGTTGGACCTTGTTGTTATAAGCCTAACATATGTATATATAAAATGCTTGTTTCACGACTCAGTGATTTTACATGTGTTGACTAAATGAAGCCTAAGAGAGCATATCCAAGAACTATATAACCCATTTTAGTTTATTTTTACTTTTAAATTATTTGAATTTATGCTGAGGCCATTTATGCTTTGAAGAGATTTGCTTAGGTTCTTTAATTACCGGTAGGTTGGTGGCATTTATATGCAATTTGAGCGAGATCAATAGCATCCCAACATTTCCATTTTGGAGAAATACTCCATTTGTTGTTGGTTTGAGTAAATAGTTGCTATAAGCACTATCATTAATGGAGAATTGGCTGGTATGTGTGAGTAAACTCCATTATGCAGTTTTAGGTTAGTTTGGGTTACAGGTTAAGTTAGGTTTTAGGTGACGGTGTTCAGGTTTGGTTAGGTGAAAGGTTGATGATTAGGTGACACACAGAACCCTGTGTGTGTGTGTGTGTGTGTGTGTGTGTGTATACTCACCTTGTTGTACTCACCTAGTTGTGCTTGCGGGGGTTGAGCTCTGGTTCTTTGGTCCCACCTCTCAACCGTCAATCAACAGGTGTACAGGTTCCTGAGCCTATTGGGCTCTATCATATCTACACTTGAAATTGTGTATGGAGTCAGCCTCCACCACAATACTTCCTAATGCATTCCATTTGCCAACCACTCTGACACTAAAAAAGTTCTTTCTAATATCTCTGTGGCTCATTTGGGCACTCAGTTTCCACCTGTGTCCCCTAGTGCGTGTGCCCCTTGTGTTAAATAGTCTGTCTTAATCAACCCTGTCGATTCCCTTGAGAATCTTGAATGTGGTGATCATGTCCCCCCTAACTCTTCGGTCTTCCAACGAAGTGAGGTTCAATTCCCGTAGTCTCTCCTCGTAGCTCATACTTCTCAGCTCGGGTACTAGTCTGGTGGCAAACCTTTGAACCTTTTCCAGTTTAGTCTTATGCTTGACTAGATATGGACTCCATGCTGGAGCCGCATACTCCAGGATTGGTCTGACATATGTGGTATATAATGTTCTGAAAGATTCCTTACACAAGTTTCTAAAGGCCGTGCTTATGTTAGCCAACTTGGCATATGCTGCTGATGTTATCCTCTGTATATGAGCTTTAGGAGACAGGTCTGGCGTGATACCAGGCCCCAGGTCTTTCTCTCTCTCTGACTCTTGAAGTATTTCATCTCCCAATTGATACCTTGTATCTGGTCTCCTGCTTACTACCCCTATCTTCATTACATTACATTTGCTTGGGTTAAACTCTAACAGCCATTTGTTCGACCATTCCTGCAGCTGGTCCAGGTCTTCTTGAAGCCTCAAGCTGTCCTCCTCTGTCTTAGTCCTTCTCATAATTTTGGCGTCGTCAGCAAACATTGAGAGGAATGAGTCTATACCCTCTGGGAGATCATTTACGTATATCACAAACAAGATAGGTCCAAGCACAGAGCCCTGTGGGACTCCACTGGTGACTTCACGCTATTCTGAGGTCTCACCCCTCACTATAACTCTCTGCATCCTATTTCTTAGGTACTCCCTTATCCACTGGAGCGCCCTACCAGTTACTCCTGCCTGTTTCTCCAGCTTATGCATTAACCTTTTATGGGGTACTGTGTCAAAGGCTTTCCGACAGTCCAAAAAAATGCAGTCCGCCCATCCTTCTCTTTCTTGCTTAATCTTTGTCACCTGATCGTAGAATTCTATCAAGCCTGTAAGGCAAGATTTACCTTCCCTGAACCCATGTTGATGGGTTGTCACGAAGTCTCTTCTCTCCAGATGTGTTACTAGGTTTTTTCTCACAATCTTCTCCATCACCTTGCATGGTATACAAGCTAAGGACACTGGCCTGTAGTTCAGTGCCTCTTGTCTGTCACCCTTTTCAAATATTGCTACTACATTAGCAGTCTTCCATATTTCTGGTAGGTTTCCCGTTTCCAGTGACCTACTATACACTATGGAGAGTGGCAAGCAAAGTGCTCCTGCACACTCTTTCAATACCCATGGTGAGATTCCATCCGGCCCAACAGCTTTTCTCACATCCAGCTATAATAGGTGCTTCTTGACCTCATCTCTTGTAATTTCGAACCTTTCCAAGGTCACCTGGTTTGCTGCCACCTCTCCTAGCGCCGTGACTTCTCCCTGTTCTATTGTAAAGACCTCCTGGAACCTTTTGTTGAGTTCTTCACACACCTCTTTGTCATTCTCTGTGTACCTGTCCTCGCCCACCCTAAGTTACATCACCTGTTCCTTCACTGTTGTCTTCCTCCTGATGTGACTGTGTAGTAGCTTTGGTTCGGTCTTGGCTTTATTAGCTATATCATTTTCATACCGTTTCTCAGCTGCTCTTCTCACACTAACATACTCGTTCCTGGTTCTCTGGTTTCTCTCTCTACTTTCTGGTGTTGTGTCATTACGGAAGTTCCTCCATGCCTTTTTGTTCAGCTCCTTTGCTTTCATACATTCCCTATTAAACCACGGATTCTTCCTTTGCTTCTCTGTTTTGTCCTGTTGGGCTGGGACAAACCTGCTTACAGCCTCCTGACATTTTTGGGTGACATAGTCCATCATGTCTTGTACGGACTTGGTTCCGAGTTCTGTGTCCCAATGTATATCCCATAGGCATTTATTCATCTCCTCATAGTTTCCCTTTCGGTACGCCAGCCCTTTGTTTCCCAGTTCTTTTTTAGGGGTGATAATTCCTAGCTCAACCAGGTACTCAAAGCTCAATACACTGTGATCACTCATTCCCAAGGGGGCTTCCAACTTAACTTCCCTTATATCCAACTCATTTAGGGTAAATATCTGATTAAGCAAAGCTGGTTCATCCCCTCCTCTCGTTCTTGTCGGTCCCTTGACGTGATGACTTAAAAAGTTTCTTGTTGCCACATCCAGCAGCTTAGCTTTCCATGTGTCTGGGCCTCCATGTGGGTCTCTGTTCCCCCAATCTATCTTTCCATGGTTGAAGTCTCCCATGATTAGTAACCTGGATCCGTTCCTGCAAGCCACAGAAGCTGCTCTCTCTATTATATTGATGGTGGCCAAGTTGTTTCTATCATATTCCTGTCTGGGTCTTCTGTCATTCGGTGGGGGGTTATATATGACTACTACTATAATTTGGTCAATGGGCAAATCAATCAAAAGCACAGATGGGCAAAATGGACCTATCGCCGCTCTCAGTAATTGGCATATTTTCAGTATAAAAGGACGTAATTTCAAACTGCGAATACGTGCAGAGAGCCAGAATTTGGCTCCAAAATATGGCTCAAGGGTCAAATTTGGGATGTTTAGCTTATTTTGAAAACTGTAGAGAGGGTTTGCGCAAAATATGACCCATTGCCTCTGTCAGTAATTGGCATATTTTCGGTATAAAAAGTCGTAATTTCAAACTGCGAATACATGCAGAAATCCAAAATGTGGCTCCAAAATATGGCTCAAGGGTCGAATTTGGGATGTTTGGGATATTTCGAAAACTGCTGGGAGTGTTTAGGGAAAATGTGATCCTTCGCCACTCTCAGTAATTGGCATATTTTTGGTATCAAAATTCGAAATTTCAAACTGCGAATACGTGCAGAGAGCCAGAATTAGGCTCCAAAATATGGCTCAAGGGTCGAATTTGTGATTTTTGGGATATTTTGAAAACTGCAGTGGGGTTTGGGCAAAATGTGACCCATCGCCGCTCTCAGTAATTGGCATATTTTCGGTATAAAAAGATGTAATTTCAAACTGCGAATACGTGCAGAGAGCCAGAATTTGGCTCCAAAATATGGCTCAAGGTTTGAATTTGGGATGTTTGGGATATTTTGAAAACTGCAGCGGGTTTGGGCAAAGTCTGACCCATTGCCGCTCGCAGTAATTGGCATATTTTCGGTATAAAACGTCATAATTTCAAACTGCGAATACATGCAGAGTGCCAAAATTTGGCTCCAAAATATGGCTCAAGGGTCGAATTTGGGATTTTTGGGATATTTTGAAAACTGCAGTGGGGTTGGACAAAATGTGACCTATTGCCGCTCGCAGTAGTTCGCATATTTTCGGTATAAAAATTCGTAATTTCAAACTGCGAATACGTGCAGAGAGCCAGAATTTGGCTCCAAAATATGGCTCAAGCGTCCAATTTGGGATGTTTGGGATATTTTGAAAACTGTAGGGAGAGAGATGCAGAGGATCAAGAGAGGGATGCTGAGGCTCAAGTGAGGGATGGAGAGGCTTAGAAGAATGATGCAGAGGCTCAAGATAGGGATGCAGAGGCTCAAGTGAGGGATGCAGAGGCACAAGAGAGGGATGCAGAGGCTCAAGAGAGTGATGCAGACGCTTAATAGAGGGATGCAGAGGTTCAAGAGAGTGATGCAGAGGCTTAAGACAGTGACGCAGAGGCTGAAGAGAGTGATGCAGAGGCTCAAGAGAGTGATGAAGAGGCTTAAGAGAGGGTTGCAGAGGCTAAAGAGAGTGATGCAGAAGCTTAAGAGCGGGATGCATAGGCTCAAGAGAATGATGAAGAGGCTCAAGAGAGTGCTGCAGAGGCTCAAAAGAGGGATGCTGAGGCTCCAGAGAGGGATGCAGAGGCTCAAGAGAGTGATGCAAAGGCTCAAGAGAGAGACGCAGAAGGTTAAGAGAGTGATGCAGTGGATTAAGAAAGGGATGCAGGGGCTTAAGAGAGTGATGCAGAGGCTCAAGAGAGTAATGCAGAGGATCATGAGAATGATGCAGAGGCTCAAGAGAGAGATGCAGAGGATCAAGAGAGGGATGCTGAGGCTCAAGTGAGGGATGGAGAGGCTTAGAAGAATGATGCAGAGGCTCAAGAGAGGGATTCAGAGGCTCAAGAGAGTGATACAGAGGCTCAAGAGAGTTATGCATAGGCTCAAGAGAGTGATGCAGAGGCTCAAGAGACGGATGCAGAGGCTGAAGACAGTGATGCAGAGGCTCAAGAGAGTGATGCAGAGGCTTAAGAGAATGATGCAGAGGCTTAAGAGAGGGATGCAGAGGCTTAGGAGAGGGATGCAGAGGCTCAAGAGAGTGATGCAGATGCTTAGGAGAATGATGCAGAGGCTCAAGAGAGGGATGCAGAGGCTGAAGAGAGTGACGTAGAGGCTTACGTGAGTGATGCAGAGGCTTAAGAGAGGGATGCAGAGGCTCAAGAGAGTGATGTAGAGGCTCAAGAGAGTGATGCAGAGGCTCAAGAGAGTGATGCAGAGGATCATGAGAGTGATGCAGAGGCTCAAGAGAGTCATGCAGAAGATCAGGAGAGGGAAGCAGAGGTTTAAGAAAGTGATGCAGAGGCCGAATAGAGTGATGCAGAGGCTTAAGAGAGTGATGAAGAGGCTGAAGAGAGTGATGCAAAGGCTCAAAAGAGTTATTCAGAGGCTAAGGAGAGTGATGCAGAGGCCACAAGAGAGTGATGCAGAGGCTGAAAAGAGTGTTGCAGAGGCTCAAGAGAGTGATGCAGAGGCTCAAGAGACGGATGCAGAGGCTCAAGAGAGGGATTCAGGGGCTCAAGAGAGAGACGCAGAAGGTTAAGAGAGTGATGCAGTGGATTAAGAAAGATATGCAGGGGCTTAAGAGAGTGATGCAGAGGCTCAAGAGAGTAATGCAGAGGAATCATGAGAATGATGCAGAGGCTCAAGAGAGAGATGCAGAGGATCAAGAGAGGGATGCTGAGGCTCAAGTGAGGGATGGAGAGGCTTAGAAGAATGATGCAGAGGCTCAAGAGAGGGATTCAGAGGCTCAAGAGAGTGATACAGAAGCTCAAGAGAGTGATGCAGAGACTCAAGAGAGTTATGCAGAGGCCTAAGAGAATGATGCAGAGGCTCAAGAGAGGGATGCAGAAGCTCAAGAGAGTGATGCAGAGACTCAAGAGAGTTATGCAGAGGCTGAAGAGAGTGATGCAGAGGCTTACGAGAGTGATGCAGAGGCTCAAGTGAGGGATGTAAAGGCTCAAGAGAGTGATGCAGAAGCTGAAGAGAGTGGTGTAGAGGCTTAAGAGAGTGATGCAGAGGCTTAAGAGAGGGGATGCAGAAGCTGAAGAGAGTGATGCAGAGGCTGAAGAGAGTGATGCAGAGGCTTAAGAGAGGGATGCAGAGGTTCAAGAGAGGGATGCAGAGGCTTAAGAGTGGGATGCAGGGGCTCAAGAGAAGGATGCAGAGGCTGAAGACAGTGATGCAGAGGCTCAAGAGAGTGATGCAGAGGCTTAAGAGAATGATGCAGAGGCTTAAGAGAGGGATGCAGAGGCTTAGGAGAGGGATGCAGAGGCTCAAGAGAGTGATGCAGATGCTTAGGAGAATGATGCAGAGGCTCAAGAGAGGGATGCAGAGGCTCAAGAGAGTGACGTAGAGGCTTACGTGAGTGATGCAGAGGCTTAAGAGAGGGATGCAGAGGCTCAAGAGAGTGATGTAGAGGCTCAAGAGAGTGATGCAGAGGCTGAAGAGAGTGATGCAGAGGATCATGAGAGTGATGCAGAGGCTCAAGAGAGTCATGCAGAAGATCAGGAGAGGGAAGCAGAGGTTTAAGAAAGTGATGCAGAGGCCGAATAGAGTGATGCAGAGGCTTAAGAGAGTGATGAAGAGGCTGAAGAGAGTGATGCAAAGGCTCAAAAGAGTTATTCAGAGGCTAAGGAGAGTGATGCAGAGGCCACAAGAGAGTGATGCAGAGGCTGAAAAGAGTGTTGCAGAGGCTCAAGAGAGTGATGCAGAGGCTCAAGAGACGGATGCAGAGGCTCAAGAGAGGGATTCAGGGGCTCAAGAGAGAGACGCAGAAGGTTAAGAGTGTGATGCAGTGGATTAAGAAAGATATGCAGGGGCTTAAGAGAGTGATGCAGAGGCTCAAGAGAGTAATGCAGAGGATCATGAGAATGATGCAGAGGCTCAAGAGAGAGATGCAGAGGATCAAGAGAGGGATGCTGAGGCTCAAGTGAGGGATGGAGAGGCTTAGAAGAATGATGCAGAGGCTCAAGAGAGGGATTCAGAGGCTCAAGAGAGTGATACAGAAGCTCAAGAGAGTGATGCAGAGACTCAAGAGAGTTATGCAGAGGCCTAAGAGAATGATGCAGAGGCTCAAGAGAGGGATGCAGAAGCTCAAGAGAGTGATGCAGAGACTCAAGAGAGTTATGCAGAGGCTGAAGAGAGTGATGCAGAGGCTTACGAGAGTGATGCAGAGGCTCAAGTGAGGGATGTAAAGGCTCAAGAGAGTGATGCAGAAGCTGAAGAGAGTGGTGTAGAGGCTTAAGAGAGTGATGCAGAGGCTTAAGAGAGGGGATGCAGAAGCTGAAGAGAGTGATGCAGAGGCTGAAGAGAGTGATGCAGAGGCTTAAGAGAGGGATGCAGAGGTTCAAGAGAGGGATGCAGAGGCTTAAGAGTGGGATGCAGGGGCTCAAGAGAAGGATGCAGAGGCTCTAGAGAGGGATGCAGTTTCTCTTGAGAGTGATGCAGAGGCTCAAGAGAGCGATGCAGAGGCTTAAGAGAGTGTTGCAAAGGCTCAAGAAAGGGATGCAGAGGCTCATGAGAGAGATGCATGAGTTCAAGAGAGGGATGCAGAGGCTTAAGAGAGTGATGCAGAGGTTCAAGAGAGTGATGCAGAGGCTAAAGAGAGTGATGCAGAGGCTCAAGAGAATGATGCAGAGGCTCAAGAGAGGAATGCAGAGGCTTAAGACAGTGATGCAAAGGCTCAAGAAAGTGATGCAGAGGCCTAGGAGAATGATGCAGAGGCTCAAGAGAGGGACGCAGAGGATGAAGAGAGTGATGCAGAGGCTCAAGAGAGGGATGCAGACACTCACGAGAGTGATTCAGAGGTTTTCGAGAGTGAAGCAGAAGCGTAAGACAGTGATGCAGAGGCTTAGGAGAGGGATGTAGAGGCTCAAGAGAGTGATGCAGAGGCTCAAGAGAGTGATGCAGAGGCCTAGGAGAATGATGCAGAGGCTCAAGAGAGGGATGCAGAGGCTGAAGAGAGTGATGCAGACGCTGAAGAGAGTTATGCAGAGGCCTAGGAGAATGATGCAGAGGCTCAAGAGAGGTATGCAGAGGCTGAAGAGAGTGATGCAGACGCTGAAGAGAGGGATGCAGAGGCTCAAGAGAGGGATGAAGAAGCTCAAGAGAGTGATGCAGAGACTCAAGAGAGTTATGCAGAGGCTGAAGAGAGTGATGCAGAGGCTTACGAGAGTGATGCAGAGGCTTACGAGAGTGATGCAGAGGCTCAAGTGAGGGATGTAGAGGCTCAAGAGAGTGATGCAAAACTCAACAGAGTGATGTAGAGGCTTAAGAGAGTGATGCAGAGGCTTAAGAGAGGGGATGCAGAAGCTGAAGAGAGTGATGCAGAGGCTGAAGAGAGTGATGCAGAGGCTTAAGAGAGGGATGCAGAGGTTCAAGAGAGGGATGCAGAGGCTTAATTAAGAGAGGGATGCAAGGGCTCAAGAGAGTGATGCAGAGGCTTAAGAGAGGGATGCAGAGGCTTAAGAGAGTGATGCAGACGCTCAGGAGAGTTATGCAGAGGCTTAAGAGAGTGATGCAAAGGCTCAAGAAAGTGATGCAGAGGCCTAGGAGAATGATGCAGAGGCTCAAGAGAAGGATGCAGAGGATGAAGAGAGTGATGCAGAGGCTCAAGAGAGGGATGCAGACGCTCAAGAGAATGATTCAGAGGCTTACGAGAGTGATGCAGAAGCTTAAGACAGTGATGCAGAGGCTTAGGAGAGGGATGTAGAGGCTCAAGAGAGTGATGCAGAGGCTCAAGAGAGTGATGCAGAGGCCTAGGAGAATGATGCAGAGGCTCAAGAGAGGGATGCAGAGGCTGAAGAGAGTGATGCAGACGCTGAAGAGAGTTATGCAGAGGCCTAGGAGAATGATGCAGAGGCTCAAGAGAGGGATGCAGAAGCTCAAGAGAGTGATGCAGAGACTCAAGAGAGTTATGCAGAGGCTGAAGAGAGTGATGCAGAGGCTTACGAGAGTGATGCAGAGGCTCAAGTGAGGGATGTAAAGGCTCAAGAGACTGATGCAGAAGCTCAAGAGAGTGGTGTAGAGGCTTAAGAGAGTGATGCAGAGGCTTAAGAGAGGAGATGCAGAAGCTGAAGAGAGTGATGCAGAGGCTGAAGAGAGTGATGCAGAGGCTTAAGAGAGGGATGCAGAGGTTCAAGAGAGGGATGCAGAGGCTTAAGAGTGGGATGCAGAGGCTCAAGAGAGGGATGCAGTTTCTCTTGAGAGTGATGCAGAGGCTCAAGAGAGGGATGCAGAAGCTTAAGAGAGTGTTGCAAAGGCTCAAGAAAGGGATGCAGAGGCTCATGAGAGGGATGCATGAGTTCAAGACAGGGATGCAGAGGCTTAAGAGTGTGATGCAGAAGCTGAAGAGAGTGTTGCAGAGGCTGAAAAGAGAGAGAGATGCAGAGGCTCAAGAGAGTGATGCAGAGGCTATAAAGAGTTATGCAGATTCACAAGAGAGTAATGCAGAGGCTTACGAGAGTTATAGTTAAAATCCTCATATATGGTAATATAGTGACTTTTTTCACGTTATTCATGTAGTGTGATTATACATAAATATATTCGTTTTTACCAATATTTCGATACTACTTCATGTTTTCTCACGATATGTGATTTGGTCTTCAAATCTCAGAATTTCACAAATTTTGCATTTTTAAGCAAGTACTCTTGCATTTTGTTTTGTACTAAAAACATCGAATTTAGCAATATTTTTACCTTTATCATCCACTTTTCCTCTATGTGATTTAAACAAAATATCATCGAATTAGCAAATATTTTGCCGTTTTTCCACGTTTTTGTGAATTTTCCGTTTATTGTTATTAATTCATTAAATATACAATAAAAAAGATGCAAACACATAATTGATCAGAAAATAACCTTAAATACTTCATTTTCAATCATCTATTTGTTTCTCGTTAAAATACTGAGTATGATATTGAAAAGGGGAGAAGTTCTGTTTTTATTGCATATGCAGAGGCTCAAGAGAGTGTTGCAGAGAATCAAGAGAGGGATGCAGAGGCTTAAGAGAATGATGCAGAGGCTCAAGAGAGTGATACAGAGCCTCAAGAGAGTGATAGAGCGGCTCAAGAGAGTGATGCAGAGGCTCAAGAGAGTGATGCAGACAATCATGAGAATGATGCAGAGGATCAAGAGAGGGAAGTAGAGGCCTAAGAGAGGGATACAGAGGCTCAAGAGAGTGACTCAGAAGATTACGAGAGTGATGCAGAGAATCAAGAGAGTGATGCAGAGAATCACTCTCTTGATCGTCTGCATCACACTCTTCAGCCTCTACATCACTCTCTTGAGCCTCTGCATCCTTTTTTGAGCCTCTGCATCTCTTTCTTAAGCCTCTGCATCCCTTTCTTGAGCCTTTGCGTTACTCTCTTGAACTCCTCAAGAGAGTGCTCAAGAGTATGATGCAGAGTGATGCAGAGTCTAAAGAGAGTGATGCAGTGGCTCAAGAGAGGGATGCAGAGGCTCAAGAAAGGGATGCAGAGGCTTAAGAAAGAGATGCAGAGGCTCAAAAAAGGATGCAGAGGCTCAAGAGAGTGATGTAGAGGCTGAAGAGTGTGATGCAGAGGCTCAAGCAAGTGATGCAGAGGTTCAAGTGAGGGATGCAGAAGCTCAAGTGTTTGATGCAGAGGCACAAGAGAAGGATGCAGAGGCTCTTGAGAGTGATGCAGAGGCAAAAGAGAGGGATGCAGAGGATTAAGAGAGTGATGCAAAGGCTCAAGAAAGTGATGCAGAGGCTATAGAGAGTGATGCTGGGGCTTTAGAGAGGGATGCAGAACCTCAAGAGAATCATGTAGACACTCAAGAAAGAAAGGCAGACGCTTAGAGAGTGATGCAGAGGCTCAAGAGAGTGAAGCACAGGTTCAAGAACATGATGTAGAGGCTTAAGAGAGGGATGCAGAGGCTCATGAGTATGATGCAGAGGCTCAAGAGAGTGATGCAGAGAATCAAGAGAGGGATGCAGAGGCTAACGAGAATGATGCAGAGGCTCAAGAGAGTGATACAGAGCCTCAATAGAGTGATAGAGCGGCTCAAGAGAGTGATGCAGAGGCTCAAGAGAGTGATGCAGACGATCATGAGAATGATGCAGAGGATCAAGAGAGGGAAGCAGAGGCCTAAGAGAGGGATGCAGAGGCTCAAGAGAGTGATTCAGAAGATTACGAGAGTGATGCAGAGAATCAAAAGAGTGATGCAGAGAATCAAGAGAGTGATGCAGAGACTCGGGAGAGTTATGCAGAGGCCTCAAGAGAGGGATTCAGAGGCTTAAGAGAGAGATGCAGAGGCTGAAGAGAGTGTTGCAGAGGCTCAAGAGAGGGATGAAGAGGCTGAAGAGAGTGATGCAGAGGCTCAAGAGAGGGATGCAGTGGCTCAAGAGAGTGATGCAAAGGTTTAGGAGAGTGAGGCAGAGGCTTAGGAGAGGGATGCAGGGGCTCCCCGGCAAACACACACCGAAACTACGACGTTGGTACAACGTTCGAACAAGTTTTAACACCACCTAACCAGTTATAACAACCAATATAGCAAATTGTAACAACGTTCTAATACGTCATAAACACGTTAAGCCAAGATGTAACAACTTTATTACAAGTTGTAACAAGCGGAAAATAGGGACAGTTTCGGTTTGTGTTTCCAGGGTCAAGAGAGTAATGCAGAGGCTTAAGAGGGTGATGCAGAGGCTCAAGAGCGTGATGCAGAGGCTTGAGAGAGGGATGCAGGGGCTCAAGAGAGTGATGCAAAGGCTCAAGAGAGTGATTCAGAGGCTTAAGAGAGTGATGCAGAGGCTTAAGAGAGTGATGCAGAGGCTTAAGAGAATGATGCAGAGGCTTAAGAGAGTGATGCAGAGGCTTAAGAGAGGGATGCAGAGGCTCGAGAGAGGGATGCAGATGCTCTTGAGAGTGATGCAGAGGCTCAAGAAAGGGATGCAGTGGCTTAAGAGAGTGATGCGAAGGTTCAATAGAAGGATGCAGAGGCTCATGAGAGGGATGCAGGAGTTCAAGAGAGGGATGCAGAGGCTCAAGAGAGTGATTCAGAAGATTACGTGAGTGATGCAGAGGCTCATGAGAGGGATGCATGGGCTCAAGAGAGGGATGTAGAGGCTTAAGAGAGTGATGCAGAGGTTCAAGAGAGTGATGCAGAGCCACAAGAGAATGATGTAGAGGCTTATGAGAGGGATGCAGTGGCTCAAGAGAAACAGAGTGATGCAAAGGCCCAAGTGAGGGATGCAAAGGCTCATGAGATGGATGCAGGAGTTCAAGAGAGTGATGCAGAGGCTCAAGAGAGGGATGCAGAGGCTTAAAAGAGTGATGCAGAGGCTCAAGAGAATTATGCAGAGGCTTAAGAGAGTGAGGCAGAGGCATAGGAGAGGGATGCAGAGGCTCAAGAGAGTAATGCAGAGGCTTAAGAGGGTGATGAAGAGGCTCAAGAGAATGATGCAAAGGCTCAAGAGAGGGATGTAGAAGCTCATGAGAGGGAAGCAGGAGTTCAAGAGAGGGATGCAGAGGCTCAAGAGAGTGATTCAGAGGCTTACGAGAGTGACGCTTAGGCTTAATAGATTGATGCAGAGGCTTAAGAGAATGATGCAGAGGCTCAAGCGAGGGATGCAGAGGCTCAAGAGAGGGATGCAGGGGCTCAGGAGAGTGATGCAGAGGCTCAAGAGAGTGATGCAGACGACCAAGAGAGTGATGCAGAGGCTCAATAGAGTGATGGCTCAAGGCTCGAGGCTCAAGAGAGTGATGCAGAGAATTAATAGAGGGATGCAGAGGCTCAAGAGAGTGATGCAGAGGCTTAAGAGAGGGATGCAAAGGCTCAAGAGAATTATGCAGAGACTCAAGAGAGTGCTGCAAAAGGCTCAAGAGAGGGATGCTGAGGCTCCAGAGAAAGATGCAGAGGATCAAGGGAGAGAAGCAGAGGCTTAAGAGAGTGATGCAGAGGCTGAAGAGAGTGATGCAAAGGCTCTAGAGAGTGATGCAGAGGCTTAAGAGAGTGATGCAGAGGCTTAAGAGAGGGATGCAGAGGCTTAAGAGAAGGATGCAGAGGCTCAAGAGAGTGATTCAGAGGCTTACGAGAGTGATGCAGAGAATCAAGTGAGTGATGCTGAGGCTCGAGAGAGTTGTGCAGAGGCCTCAAGAGAGGGATTCAGAGGCTCAAGTGAGGGATGCAGAGGCCCAAAATAGGGATGCATAAGCTCTTGAGAGTGATGCAGAGGCCCAAGAGAGGGATGCAGAGGCTTAAGCGAGTGATTCAAATTCTCAAGAGAGGGATGAAAAGGCTCATATGAGGGATGCAGGAGTTAAAGAGAGAGATGCAGAGGCTCAAGAAACGGATGCAGAGGGTTACGAAAGTGATGCAGAGGCTCAAAAGAGGGATGCAGAGGCTTAAGAGGGTGATGCAGAGGCTCAAGAGAGTGATGCAGAGGCTCAATAGAGGGATGCAGGGGCTCAAGAGAGTGATAGAGAGGCTCACGAGAGTAATTCAGAGTATTACGAGAGTGATGCAGAGGCTTAAGAGAGTGATGCAGAGGCTTACGCGAGTGATGCAGAAGCTTAAGAGAGTAGTGCAGAGTCTCAAGAGAGGGATGCAGAGGCTCAAGAGAGGGATGAATAGGCTCAAGACAGGGATGCAGAGGCTCAAGAATGGGATGCAGAGGCTAAAGTGAGTGATGCAGAGGCACAAGAGAAAGATGCAGAGGCACTTGAGAGTGATGCAGAGGCTCAAGAGAGGGATGCAGAGGCTTAAGAGAGGGATGCAGAGGCTTAAGAGAGTGATGCAAAGGCTCAAGAGATGGATGCAGGGGCTCAGGAGAGTGACGCAGAGGCTCAAGAGAGGGATGCAGAGGCTCAAGAGAGGGATGCAGAGGCTTAAGAGAGTGATGCAAAGGCTCAAGAGAGGGTTGCAGAGGCTCAAGAGAATGATGTAGAAGCTTAAGAGAGGGATGCAGAGGCTCAAGAGAATGATGCAGAGGCTCAAGAGAGTGATGCAGAGGATCAAGTGAGTGATGCAGGGGCTCAAGAGAGTGATGCAGGGATTCAAGAGAGTGATGCAGGGACTCTAGAGATTGATGCAGGGGCTCAAGAGAATGATGTAAAGGCTTAGGAGAAGGATGTAGAGGCTCAAGAGAATGATGCAGAGGCTCAAGCGAGGGATGCAGAGGCTCAAGAGAATGATGTAGAGGCTTAAGAGAGGGATGCAGAGGTTTAAGAGAATGATGCAGAGGCTCAAGAGAGTGATGCAGAGGATCAAGTGAGTGATGCAGGGGCTCAAGAGAGTGATGCAGGGATTCAAGAGAGTGATGCAGGGACTCTAGAGATTGATGCAGGGGCTCAAGAGAATGATGTAAAGGCTTAGGAGAAGGATGTATAGGCTCAAGAGAATGATGCAGAGGCTCAAGAGAGTGATGCAGAGGCTCAAGAGAATGATGTAGAGGCTTAAGAGAGGGAGGCAGAGGTTTAAGAGAGTGATGCAGAGGCTCAAGAGAGTGATGCAGAGGCTCAAGAGAGTGATGCAGAGACTCAAGAGAGTGATGCAGAGGCTCAAGAGAGGGATGCAGAGGCTCAAGAGAGTGATGCAGAGGATTAATAGAGGGATGCAGAGGCTCAAGAGAGTGATGCAGAGGCTAAAGTGAGTGATGCAGAGGCACAAGAGAAAGATGCAGAGGCACTTGAGAGTGATGCAGAGGCTCAAGAGAGAAAGGCAGAGGCTTAAGAGAGTGATGCAAAGGCTCAAGAGAGTGAAGCAGAGGCTCAAGAGAATGATGTAGAGGCTTAAGCGAGGGATGCAGAGGCTTAAGATTATGATGCAGAGGCTCAAGAGAGTGATGCAGAGAATCAAGAGAAGGATGCAGAGGCTTAAGAGAGTGATGCAGAGCCTCAAGAGAGTGATGCAGAGCCTCAAGAGAGTGATAGAGAGGCTCAAGAGAGTGATGCAGAGGTTCAAGAGAGTGATGCAGAGGATCAAGAGAGGGAAGCAGAGGCTTAAGAAAGTGCTGCAGAGGCTGAAGAGAGTGATGCAGAGGCTAAATAGAGTGATGCAGAGGATCAAGAGAGGGAAGCAGAGGCTTAATAGAGTGATGCAGAGGCTGAAGAGAGTGATGCAGAGGCTTAGGTGAGTGAGGCAGAGGCTTAAGAGAGGGTTGCAGAGGATTAAGAGAGGGATGCAGAGGCTCAAGAGATTGATTCAGAGGCTTACGAGAGTGATGCAGAGGTTCAAGAGAGTGATGCAGAGGATTAATAGAGTGATGCAGAGGCTTAAGAAAGTGAGGCAGAGGCTTAGGAGAGGGATGCAGAGGCTCAAGAGTGTAATGCAGAGGCTGAAGAGGGAGATGCAGAGGCTTAAGAGAGTGATGCAGAGGCTCAAAAGAGTGATGCAGGAGCTCAAGAGAGTGATGCAGGGGCTCAAGAGAATGATGTAGAGGCTTAGGAGAAGGATGTAGAGGCTCATGAGAACGATGCAGAGGCTCAAGAGAGTGATGCAGAGGATCAAGAGAGGGATGCAGAGGCTCAAGAGAATGATGTAGAGGCTTAAGAGAGGGATGCAGAGGCTCAAGAGAATGATGCAGAGGCTCAAGAGAGTGATGCAGAGGATCAAGAGAGTGATGCAGAGGCTCAAGAGAGTGATGCAGAGGCTCAGGAGAATGATGTAGAGGCTTAGAAAAAGGATGTAGAGGCTCAAGAGAATGATGCAGAGGCTCAAGAGAGTGATGCAGAGGGTTAAGAGAGGGATGCAGAGGTTTAAGAGAGTGATGCAGAGGCTCAAGAGAGTGATGCAGAGGCTCAAGAGAGCGATGCAGAGACACAAGAGAGTGATGCAGAGGCACAAGAGAGGGATGCAGAGGCACAAGAGAGTGATGCAGAGGATTAATAGAGGGATGCAGAGGCTCAAGAGAATGATGCAGAGACTCAAGAGAGTGCTGGAAAAGGCTCAAGAGAGGGAGGCTGAGGCTCCAGAGAGGGATGCAGAGGATCAAGAGAGTGATGCAGAGGCTCAAGAGAGAAAGGCAGAGGCTTAAGAGAGTGATGCAGAGGCTCACGAGAGTGAAGCAGAGGCTCAAGAGAATGATGTAGAGGCTTAGGAGAGGGATGCAGAGGCTCATTAGTATGTTGCAGAGGCTCAAGAGAGTGATGCAGGGAATCAAGAGAGGAAAGCAGAGGCTTAAGAGAGTGATGCAGAGGCTCAAGAGAGTGATGCAGAGCCTCAAGAGAGTGATAGAGAGGCTCAAGAGAGTGATGCAGAGGATACAGAGAGTGATGCAGACTATCAAGAGAGTGATGCAGAAGCCCAAGAGAGTTATGCAGAGGATCAAGGGAGAGAAGCAGAGGCTTAAGAGAGTGATGCAGAGGCTGAAGAGAGTGATGCAGAGGCTCTAGAGAGTGATGCAGAGGCTTAAGAGATTGATGCAGAGGCTTAAGAGAGGGATGCAGAGGCTTAAGAGAAGGATGCAGAGGCTCAAGAGAGTGATTCAGAGGCTTACGAGAGTGATGCAGAGAATCAAGTGAGTGATGCACAGGCTCTAGAGAGTTATGCAGAGGCCTCAAGAGAGGGATTCAGAGGCTTAAAAGAGTGATGCAGAGGCTGTAGGGAGTGCTGCAGAGGCTTAGGAGAGGGGTGCAGAGGCTCAAGAGAGTAATGCAGATGCCTGTGAGGGTGATGCAGAGGCTCAAGAGAGTGATGGAGAGGCTTGAGAGAGGGATGCAGAGGCTTAAGAGAGTGAGGCAGAGGCTTAGGAGAGCGATGCAGAGGCTGAAGAGAGTAATGCAGAGGCTTAAGAGGGTGATGCAGAGGCTCAAGAGAGTGATGGAGAGGCTTGAGAGAGGGATGCAGGGGCTCAAGAGAGTGATGCAAAGGCTCAGGAGATTGATACAGAGGCTTAAGAGATTGATGCAGAGGCTTAAGAGAGGGATGCAGAGGCTCAAGAGAGGGATGCAGAGGCTCAAGTGAGGGATGCAGAGGCACAAGAGAGGGATGCAGAGGCTCTTGAGAGTGATGCAGAGGATCAAGAGAGGGATGCAGTAGGCTTAAGAGAGTGATGCAAAGGCTCAAGAGAGGGATGCAGAGGCTCATGCGAGGCATGCAGGAGTTCAAGAGAGGGATGCAGAGGCTCGAGAGAGTGATTCAGAGGCTTACGAGAGTGGTGCAGAGGCTTAATAGAGTGATGCAGAGGCTTAAGAGAGGGATGCAGAGGCTCAAGCGAGGGATGCAGAAGCTCAAGAGAGGGATTCAGGGGATTAAGAGAGGGATGCAGAGGCTCAAGTGAGGGATGCAGAGGAACAAGAGAGGGATGCAGAGGCTCTTGAGAGTGACGCAGAGGCTCAAGAGAGAGATGCAGAGGCCTACGTGAGTGATGCAAAGGCTCAGGAGAGGGATGCAGAGGCTCATGAGAGGTATGCAGGAGTTCAAGAGAGTGATGCAAAGGCTAAAGAAAGGAATGCAATGGCTTACGAAAGTGATGCAGGGGCTCAAAAAAGGGAAGCAGAGGCTCAAGAGAGTGATGCAGAGGCTGAAGAGAGTGTTGCAGAGGCTTAAGAGAGGGATGCAGAGGCTCAAGAGAGGGATGCAGAGGCTTAAGAGAGTGATGCAGAGGCTGAAAAGAGTGTTGCACAGGCTTAGGAGAAGGATGCAGAGGCTCAAGAGAGTGATGAAAAGGCTCAAGAGAGTGATGCAGAGGCTCAAAAGAGTGTTGCAGAGTCATAAGAGAGGGATGCAGAGGCTTAGGAGAGTGAGTCAGAGGCTGAAGAGAGTGTTGCAGAGGCATAAGAGAGGGATGCAGAGGCTCAAGAGAGTGTTGCAGAGTCATAAGAGAGGGATGCAGAGGCTTAGGAGAGTGAGTCAGAGGCTGAAGAGAGTGTTGCAGAGGCATAAGAGAGGGATGCAGAGGCTCAAGAGAGTGATGTAAAGGCTCAAGAGAGTCATGCAGAGGCTCAAGAGAGGGATGCAGAGGCTCAAGAGAGGGATGTAGAGGCTCAAGAGACTGATGCAGAGGCTCAAGAGTGGGATGCAGAGGCTGAAGAGAGAGATCCAGAGGCTTAAGAGAGTGATGCAGAGGATCAAGAGACACAAGAGAATGATGAGGATTCAGAGGCACAAGAGAATGATGTAGAGGCTTAAGAGAAGGATGCAGATTCTCAAGAGAATGATGCAGGGGCTCAAGAGAGTGATACAGTGGCTTAAGAGAGGGATGCAGAGGATCAAGAGAATGATGCAGAGGATTACGAAGGGATGCAGAGGCTTAAGAGAGTGATGCAGAGCCTCAAGAGAGGGATGCAGAGGCTCAAGAGAGGGATACAGAGGCTCAAGAGAGGGATGCAGAGGCTCAAGAGAGTGATGTAAAGGCTCAAGAGAGTCATGCAGAGGCTCAAGAGAGGGATTCAGAGGCTCAAGAGAGGGATGTAGAGGCTCAAGAGACTGATGCAGAGGCTCAAGAGTGGGATGCAGAGGCTGAAGAGAGAGATCCAGAGGCTGAACAGAGTGATTCAGAGGCTCAACAGAGTGATTCAGAGGCTTACGAGAGTGATGCAGAGGCTTAAGAGAGGGATGCAGAGGCTTAAGAGAGGGATGCAGAGCCTCAAGAGAGGGATGCAGAGGCTCAAGAGAGGGATACAGAGGCTCAAGAGAGGGATGCAGAGGCTCAAGTGAGGGAAGCAGAGGCTCAATAGAGTGATGCGGAGGATCTTAAGATTGTCGCAGAGGTTCAAGAGAGGGATGCAGAGGCTTAAGAGAGTGATGCAAAGGCTCAAGTGCGGAATGCAAAGGGTCATGAGATGGATGCAGGAGTTTAAGAGAGTGATGCAGAGGCTCAAGAGAGGGATGCAGAGACTCTTGGGAGTGCTGCAGAGGCTCAAGAGAGTGATGCAGAGGCTCAAGAGAGTGATGAAGAGATTCAAGAGAGTGATGCAGAGGCTCAAGAGAGGGATGCAGAGGCTCAAGAGAGTGATGCAGAGGATTAATAGAGGGATGCAGAGGCTCAAGAGAGTGATGCAGAGACTCAAGAGAGTGCTGCAAAAGGCTGAAGAGAGGGATGCTGAGGCTCAAGAGAGTGATGCAGAGGATAAATAGAGGGATGCAAAGGCTCAAGAGAATTATGCAGAGACTCAGGAGAGTGCTGCAAAAGGCTCAAGAGAGGGATGCTGAGGCTCCAGAGAAAGATGCAGAGGATCAAGAGAGAGATGCAGAGGCCTAAGAAAGTGATGCAAAGGCTCAGGAGAGGGATGCAGAGGCTCATGAGAGGTATGCAGGAGTTCAAGAGAGTGATGCAAAGGCTCAAGAAAGGGATGCAGTGGCTTACCAAAGTGATGCAGGGGCTCCAAAAAGGGATGCAGAGGCTGAAGAGAGTGATGCAGAGGCTGAAGAGAGTGTTGCAGAGGCTTAAGAGAGGGATGCAGAGGCTTAAGAGAGGGATGCAGAGGCTTAAGACAGTGATGCAGAGGCTGAAAAGAGTGTTGCACAGGCATAGGAGAAGGATGCAGAGGCTCAAGAGAGTGATGCAAAGGCTCAAGAGAGAGATGCAGAGGCTGAAAAGAGTGTTGCAGAGTCATAAGAGAGGGATGCAGAGGCTTAGGAGAGTGATGCAGAGGCTGAAGAGAGTGTTGCAGAGGCATAAGAGAGGGATGCAGAGGCTCAAGAGAGGGATGTAGAGGCTCAAGAGAGGGATGTAAAGGCTCAAGAGACTGATGCAGAGGCTCAAGAGTGGGATGCAGAGGCTGAAGAGAGAGATCCAGAGGCTTAAGAGAGTGATGCAGAAGCTGAAGAGAGTGTTGCAGAGGCATATGAGAGGGATGCAGAGGCTCAAGAGAGTGATGTAAAGGCTCAAGAGAGTCATGCAGAGGCTTAAGAGAGGGATGCAGAGGCTCAAGAGAGGGATGTAGAGGCTCAAGAGACTGATGCAGAGGCTCAAGAGTGGGATGCAGAGGCTGAAGAGAGAGATCCAGAGGCTTAAGAGAGTGATGCAGAGGTTCAAGAGAGTGATTCAGAGGCACAAGAGAATGATGTAGAGGCTTAAGAGAGGGATGCAGATTCTCAAGAGAATGATGCAGGGGCTCAAGAGAGTAATACAGAGGCTTAAGAGAGGGATGCAGAGGATCAAGAGAATGATGCAGAGGCTTACAAGAGGGATGCAGAGGCTCAAGAGAGTGATGGAGAGGCTGAACAGAGTGATTCAGAGGCTCAACAGAGTGATTCAGAGGCTTACGAGAGTGATGCAGAGGCTTAAGAGAGGGATGCAGTGGCTTAAGAGAGGGATGCAGAGCCTCAAGAGAGGCATGCAGAGGCTCAAGAGAGGGATACAGATGCTCAAGAGAGGGATGCAGAGGCTCAAGTGAGGGAAGCAGAGGCTCAATAGAGTGATGCGGAGGCTCTTAAGATTGTCGCAGAGGTTCAAGAGAGGGCTTAAGAGAGTGATGCAAAGGCTCAAGTGCGGAATGCAAAGGGTCATGAGAGGGATGCAGGAGTTTAAGAGAGTGATGCAGAGGCTCAAGAGAGGGATGCAGAGGCTCTTGGGAGTGCTGCAGAGGCTCAAGAGTGATGCAGAGGCTCAAGAGAGTGATGCAGAGATTCAAGAGAGTGATGCAGAGGCTCAAGAGAGGGATGCTGAGGCTCCAGAGAATTATGCAGAGACTCAAGGGAGTGCTGCAAAAGGCTCAAGAGAGGGATGCTGAGGCTCCAGAGAAAGATGCAGAGGATCAAGAGAGTGATGCAGAGGATTAATAGAGGGATGCAGAGGCTCAAGAGAGTGATGCAGAGGCTTAAGAGATGGATGCAAAGGCTCAAGAGAATTATGCAGAGACTCAAGGGAGTGCTGCAAAAGGCTCAAGAGAGGGATGCTGAGGCTCCAGAGAAAGATGCAGAGGATCAAGAGAGTGATGCAGAGGCTCAAGAGAGAAAGGCAGAGGCTTAAGAGAGTGATGCAAAGGCTCAAGAGAGTGAAGCAGAGGCTCAAGAGAATGATGTAGAGGCTTAAGCGAGGGATGCAGAGGCTTAAGAGTATGATGCAGAGGCTCAAGAGAGTGATGCAGAGAATCAAGAGAGTGATGCAGAGTCTCAAGAGAGTGATAGAGAGGCTCAAGAGAGTGATGCAGAGGCTCAAGAGAGTGATGCAGACGACCAAGAGAGTGATGCAGAGGTTCAAGAGAGTGATGCAGAGGATCAAGAGATGGAAGCAGAGGCTTAAGAAAGTGGTGCAGAGGCTGAAGAGAGTGACGCAGAGGCTCTAGAGAGTGATGTAGAGGCTTAGGAGAGTGATGCAGATGCTTAAGAGAGGGAAGCAGAGGCTTAAGAGAAGGATGCAGAGGCTCAAGAGAGTGATTCAGAGGCTTACGAGAGTGATGCAGAGAATCAAGTGAGTGATGCTGAGGCTCGAGAGAGTTGTGCAGAGGCCTCAAGAGAGGGATTCAGAGGCTCAAGTGAGGGATGCAGAGGCCCAAAATAGGGATGCATAAGCTCTTGAGAGTGATGCAGAGGCCCAAGAGAGGGATGCAGAGGCTTAAGCGAGTGATTCAAATTCTCAAGAGAGGGATGCAAAGGCTCATAGGAGGGATGCAGGAGTTAAAGAGAGAGATGCAGAGGCTCAAGAAACGGATGCAGAGGGTTACGAAAGTGATGCAGAGGCTCAAAAGAGGGATGCAGAGGCTTAAGAGGGTGATGCAGAGGCTCAAGAGAGTGATGCAGAGGCTCAATAGAGGGATGCAGGGGCTCAAGAGAGTGATAGAGAGGCTCACGAGAGTAATTCAGAGTATTACGAGAGTGATGCAGAGGCTTAAGAGAGTGATGCAGAGGCTTACGCGAGTGATGCAGAAGCTTAAGAGAGTAGTGCAGAGTCTCAAGAGAGGGATGCAGAGGCTCAAGAGAGGGATGAATAGGCTCAAGACAGGGATGCAGAGGCTCAAGAATGGGATGCAGAGGCTAAAGTGAGTGATGCAGAGGCACAAGAGAAAGATGCACAGGCACTTGAGAGTGATGCAGAGGCTCAAGAGAGGGATGCAGAGGCTTAAGAGAGGGATGCAGAGGCTTAAGAGAGTGATGCAAAGGCTCAAGTGATGGATGCAGGGGCTCAGGAGAGTGACGCAGAGGCTCAAGAGAGGGATGCAGAGGCTCAAGAGAGGGATGCAGAGGCTTAAGAGAGTGATGCAAAGGCTCAAGAGAGGGTTGCAGAGGCTCAAGAGAATGATGTAGAAGCTTAAGAGAGGGATGCAGAGGCTCAAGAGAATGATGCAGAGGCTCAAGAGAGTGATGCAGAGGATCAAGTGAGTGATGCAGGGGCTCAAGAGAGTGATGCAGGGATTCAAGAGAGTGATGCAGGGACTCTAGAGATTGATGCAGGGGCTCAAGAGAATGATGTAAAGGATTAGGAGAAGGATGTAGAGGCTCAAGAGAATGATGCAGAGGCTCAAGTGAGGGATGCAGAGGCTCAAGAGAATGATGTAGAGGCTTAAGAGAGGGATGCAGAGGTTTAAGAGAATGATGCAGAGGCTCAAGAGAGTGAAGCAGAGGATCAAGTGAGTGATGCAGGGGCTCAAGAGAGTGATGCAGGGATTCAAGAGAGTGATGCAGGGACTCTAGAGATTGATGCAGGGGCTCAAGAGAATGATGTAAAGGTTTAGGAGAAGGATGTAGAGGCTCAAGAGAATGATGCAGAGGCTCAAGAGTGTGATGCAGAGGCTCAAGAGAATGATGTAGAGGCTTAAGAGAGGGATGCAGAGGTTTAAGAGAGTGATGCAGAGGCTCAAGAGAGTGATGCAGAGGCTCAAGAGAGTGATGCAGAGTCGAAAGAGAGTGATGCAGAGGCTAAAGTGAGTGATGCAGAGGCACAAGAGAAAGATGCAGAGGCACTTGAGAGTGATGCAGAGGCTCAAGAGAGAAAGGCAGAGGCTTAAGAGAGTGATGCAAAGGCCCAAGAGAGTGAAGCAGAGGCTCAAGAGAATGATGTAGAGGCTTAAGCGAGGGATGCAGAGGCTTAAGATCATGATGCAGAGGCTCAAGAGAGTGATGCAGAGAATCAAGAGAAGGATGCAGAGGCTTAAGAGAGTGATGCAGAGCCTCAAGAGAGTGATGCAGAGCCTCAAGAGAGTGATAGAGAGGCTCAAGAGAGTGATGCAGAGGTTCAAGAGAGTGATGCAGAGGATCAAGAGAGGGAAGCAGAGGCTTAAGAAAGTGCTGCAGAGGCTGAAGAGAGTGATGCAGAGGCTAAATAGAGTGATGCAGTAGTTATCCATGGGGTTCTGGGTCCAGGAAGCTATTTGTGTCCCCTCAAACTGCCTCCCTTATCACCTCCCCCACCCACCTAGGATCGAATCAAGTATCACACGGATTCACGGATCACACGGAAATGTATCCGTGTGATCAACCCGTGTGACTATCTATGCTTGTCTGTGATACACGGACATGTATCCAAGGATACACGGACACGTGTATCCATGGAGTTCTGGGTCCAGGAAGCCATTTGTGTCGACCCAAATTGCCTCCCTTCTCCTCACCTGAAATCCAGGTGAATTGAAAGACCTGCCCGAGGTCAGTGGATCCAGGTATCCGTCCGTGGGCCCCCGGATTTCAACCCTTCCCCACATTCCAAGGGATCAGTCAATCAATCTTCGGCTATCCAGAGAATCTATCGAAACTGATGCTCCTACAGGAGAGGACATCACAGAACTCTATCTGTGCCCTGTAGTTGCATCCGTTGCGACAGGCTCGAACGCAGGTCTATCCGGATTAAGAACATGTTCTATCCGACTAGGCCACGCTGGAGTTGCCTTCTGAATAAAATTTGGCACCTGTATTTATACCTCAGAGCAAGCAGGGTTAGTTAGTGTCTATTTATAAACAATTGCAATGATTGACATGTGAAATTGTGAGTTTGTGATGACAGTTAGAAATAAATGGCAGCGTTATTCGATGAGGTTGCAGTCCAGTGAAGCAGTGTCATGAATGAATGAATATAGGAGAATTTAGGCTAGCTTACTGACATGTGAATGTTTAAACGTTTGTATTAATTAATATTTTGTGTTGTATGTCCAAATGAGGCGAACGTTTTGGCTGAGTAAGTATAGCGTTATCGGCGCCATTTTCTCTGTTTGACGGGGAGAGGGGGGGGTAACATTGGGGGTGAAATGGGGGTAGGGATATGGCGGCCACCGTTGTGGGGAGGTTGCTGGTAGGGCGGGGTCCAGAGGAGCTACCGTGGGTTATCCTGGGTTGGTGGGGGGGGGGGGGGAAGGGAGGGAGGGTTGGCAGTTTGGTATTAAAACTTAATTTTTTGAGATAGGTTATGTACGATGAGGTGTTTAGGAAGGAATAAGAAAAGTATTTGTGACTGAGTTGAGTATATTAGTTACTGTGATTCATGTTAAAAAGAATGTAGGTGCTGGAAATGTTTAAAGATTTTTTAATGACTTCATTTGTTTAATATTGAATGAATTAACGGTAAGTGAGCACTGGAGATTGATATTCAACAGCATATTGAGTGGGTAAGTTTTAGCAGGCAGGCAGGCAGGCAGAAAGAAAATGGAATGACAAATGGTTACAGACATTTTCTTCACAGATGGTAACACACACGCAAACACACACACACACACACACACACACACACACACACACACACACACACACACACACACACACACACACACACACACACACACACACACACACACACACACACACACACACACACACACACACACACACACACACACACACAAACACACACACACACACACACTGGTGGGACGCGAACAAGGGGACACAGGTGGAAGCTGAGTACCCAAATGAGCCACAGAGACGTTAGAAAGAACTTTTTCAGTGTCAGAGTAGTTAGTAAATGGAATGCATTAGGAAGTGATGTGGTGGAGGCTGACTCCATACACAGTTTCAAATGTAGATATGATAGAGCCCAATAGGCTCAGGAATCTGTACACCAGTTGATTGACGGTTGAGAGGCGGACCAAAGAGCCAGAGCTCAACCCCCGCAAGCACAATTAGGTGAGTACAATTAGGTGAGTACACACACACACACACACACACACACACACACACACACACACACACATGGAGATGGAAGAAGTACTAAGGAGTGCTAGAAAATTACAAAGTGATGAGGATGGGAAAGTGTGGTTGTTACGACGAGATCTTTCAAAGAAGATAGAGAGAAGCTGAAACTGAACCTCGCCGAGTCAAAATGTTTAAATGAAAGCATGAATGAAGAAGAAATCAATTCTTTTTTCTACAAAATGATAGGGGTAGGCAGACCAGTAAAGTGGTACATAAAGGCAAACCAACAAAATCATTAGAGAGAGGGGGAGTGAAAAGTAAGAAGAGGGGGAACAAGTTCCTGAAGATTGCATACACCAACATAGATGGAGTAAGATCGAAGATACTGGAGTTAAGTGATGTAATACAGCTGCAGACACCAGACATTGTTGCACTCACGGAGACAAAACTTGAAGATGTTATTTTAATTGAAGTCATATTCCAGAAGGGCTACTCAATTTTGAGACGGGAGAGAAAAATTAGGAAAGGCGGTGGCGTTGCTGTGCTGATGAAAGAACACCTAAAGGTGAACGAAATAATGACTGCCAATCGAAAAGAAGTTGACATAATAGCACTAGAGATCTGCCATGAGGATGATAAACTAATGATCATAAATGCATACAGTCCACCGCTAAGCAGCACATGGTCAAAGGAGGAGCTAGATAGTAAACGAGGTCTTATAACAATAATGAGAAAATGTGACCTATCGCAGTTCGCAGTAATTGACGTATTTTGGTATAAAAGTCGTAATATCAAACTGCGAATACGAGCAGAGAGCCAGAATTTGGCTCCAAAATATGGCTCAAGCGTCGAATTTGGGATGTTTGGGATATTTTGAAAACTGCAGGGAGGGTTTATTCAGAATGTGATCCATCGATGCTTTCAGTAGTTGGCATATTTTCGGTATAAAAAGTCCCTAATTTAAAACTGCGAATACGTGCAGAAAGCCAGAATTTGGCTCCAAAATATGGCTCAAGGGTGGCATTTGGGATGTTTGGGATATTTTGAAAACTGTAGGGGTTTTGGTTAAAATGTGACCCTTCGCAGCTCAAAGTAATTGTCATTATTTCGGCATAAAAATTCAAAATTTCAAACTGCTAATACGTGCAGAGAGCCATAATTTTGCTCCAAAATATGGCTCAAGCGTCGAATTTGGGATGTTTGCGATTATTTTGAAAACTGCTGGGGGAAGGGGCAAAATGTGACATATCGCAGCTCTCAGTAATTGAATTATTTTCGGTATTAAAGTCGTAATTTCAAACTGCGAATATGTGCAGAGAGCCCAGAATTTGGCTCCACAATATTGCTCAAGATTCGAATTTGGGATGTTTGGGATATTTTGGAAACTGCAGGGAGGGTTGGGCAAAATGTGATCCATCGCCGTTCTCAGTAATTGGCATATTTTCGGTAAAAAAAGATGTAATTTCAAACTACGAATAAGTACAGAGAACCCGAATTTGGCTCCAAAATATGGCTCAAGCGCCGAATTTGGGATGTTTCGGGTAATTAAAAATGCAGGGGGGTTTGGCCAAAATGTGACCTATCGCTGCTCTCAGTAATTGACATATTCTCGGTATTAAAGTCGTAATTTCAAACAGCAAATATTTGCAGAGAGCCAGAATTTGACTCCAAAATGTGGCTCAAGCGTCCAATTTGGGATGTTTGGGATATTTTGAAAACTGTAGGGAGGGTTTGGGCAAAATGTGATCTATCGCTGCTTTCAGTAATTTGCATATTTTTTGAATAAAATTCGTAATTTAAAACTGCGAATACATGCAGAGAGCTAGAATTTGGCTCTAAAATAAGGCTCAATCGTCGAATTTGGGATGTTTGGGATATATTGAAAGCTGAAGGGGGTTTTGGTTAAAACGTGACCCTTCGCCGCTCACAGTAATTGGCATTATTTCGGCATAAAAAGTCGAAATTTCAAACTGGTAATGCATGCAGAGAGCAATAATTTGGCTATAAATTATGGCTCAAGCGTCGAATTTGGGATGTTTTGCGATATTTTGAAAACTTAAGGGGGGTGGGGGGTTTGGGCAAAATGTGAACCATCGCCGCTCTAAGTAATTGACATTATTTCGGTAAAAAAGACGTAAATTCAAACTGCGAATATGTACAGACAACCCGAATTTGGCTCCAAAATATGGCTCAAGCGTCGAATTTGGGATGTTTCGGGTATTTTAAAAACTGCAGGGGGGGGTTTGGGCAAATGTGACCTATCGCTGCTCTCAGTAATTCACATATTTTCGGTATTAAAGTCGTAATTTCAAACAGCAGATATTTGCAGGGAGCCAGAATTTGGCTCCAAAATATGGCTCAAGCCTCCAATTTGGGATTTTTTGGGATATTTTGAAAATTTCAGGGAGGGTTTGGGCAAAATGTGATCTATCGCTGCTTTCAGTAATTGGCATATTTATATGCCAATTGGCTTTCAGTAATTGAAATCATATTCCAAATTATGGTTCAAGGGTCGAATTTGGGATGTTTGGGATATTTTTAAAACTGCAAGGAGGGTTTGGGCAAATTGTGATCCATCGCTGCTTTCAGTAATTGGCATTATATCGGTATAAAAAGTCGTAATTTCAAACTGCGAATACGATCAGAAAGAAAAAATTTGGCTCCAAAATATGGGTCAAGGGTCGCATTTGGGATGTTTTGGATATTTTGTAAACTGCAGGGGGGGGGGGGGGGTTTGCCAAAATGTGACCCATCGCCGCTCTCATTAATTCCCGTACTTTGGTATAAAAAGTCGTAATTTCAAACTGCGAATACTTGCAAAGAGCGAGAATTTGACTCCAAAATATGGCTCAAGCGTCGAATTTGGGATGTTTGTGATATTTTGAAAGCTGAAGGGGGTTTTGGTTAAAACGTGACCCTTCGCCGCTCACAGTAATTGGCATTATTTCGGCATAAAAAGTCGAAATTTCAAACTGGTAATGCGTGCAGAGAGCAATAATTTGGCTATAAATTATGGCTCAAGCGTCGAATTTGGGATGTTTGCGATATTTTGAAAACTTAAGGGGGGTGGGGGTTTGGGCAAAATGTGAACCATCGCCGCTCTAAGTAATTGACATTATTTCGGTAAAAAAAGACGTAAATTCAAACTGCGAATATGTACAGACAACCCGAATTTGGCTCCAAAATATGGCTCAAGCGTCGAATTTGGGATGTTTCGGGTATTTTAAAAACTGCAGGGGGGGTTTGGGCAAAATGTGACCTATCGCTGCTCTCAGTAATTCACATATTTTCGGTATTAAAGTCGTAATTTCAAACAGCAGATATTTGCAGAGAGCCAGAATTTGGCTCCAAAATATGGCTCAAGCCTCCAATTTGGGATTTTTGGGATATTTGAAAATTTCAGGGAGGGTTTGGGCAAAATGTGATCTATCGCTGCTTTCAGTAATTGGCATATTTATATGCCAATTGGCTTTCAGTAATTGAAATCATATTCCAAATTATGGTTCAAGGGTCGAATTTGGGATGTTTGGGATATTTTTAAAACTGCAAGGAGGGTTTGGGCAAATTGTGATCCATCGCTGCTTTCAGTAATTGGCATTATATCGGTATAAAAAGTCGTAATTTCAAACTGCGAATACGATCAGAAAGAAAAAATTTGCTCCAAATATGGGTCAAGGGTCGCATTTGGGATGTTTTGGATATTTTGTAAACTGCAGGGGGGGGGGGGGGGTTTGGCCAAAATGTGGACCCATCGCCGCTCTCATTAATTCCCGTACTTTGGTATAAAAAGTCGTAATTTCAAACTGCGAATACTTGCAAAGAGCGAGGAATTTGACTCCAAATATGGCTCAAGCGTCGAATTTGGGATGTTTGTGATATTTTGAAAGCTGAAGGGGGTTTTGGTTAAAACGTGACCCTTCGCCGCTCACAGTAATTGGCATTATTTCGGCATAAAAAGTCGAAATTTCAAACTGGTAATGCGTGCAGAGAGCAATAATTTGGCTATAAATTATGGCTCAAGCGTCGAATTTGGGATGTTTTGCGATATTTTGAAAACTTAAGGGGGGTGGGGGGGTTTGGGCAAAATGTGAACCATCGCCGCTCTAAGTAATTGACATTATTTTCGGTAAAAAAGACGTAAATTCAAACTGCGAATATGTACAGACAACCCGAATTTGGCTCCAAAATATGGCTCAAGCGTCGAATTTGGGATGTTTCGGGTATTTTAAAAACTGCAGGGGGGTTTGGGCAAAATGTGACCTATCGCTGCTCTCAGTAATTCACATATTTTCGGTATTAAAGTCGTAATTTCAAACAGCAGATATTTGCAGAGAGCCAGAATTTGGCTCCAAAATATGGCTCAAGCCTCCAATTTGGGATTTTTGGGATATTTTGAAATTTCAGGGAGGGTTTGGGCAAAATGTGATCTATCGCTGCTTTCAGTAATTGGCATATTTATATGCCAATTGGGTTTCAGTAATTGGAATCATATTCCAAATTATGGTTCAAGGGTCGAATTTGGGATGTTTGGGATATTTTTAAAACTGCAAGGAGGGTTTGGGCAAATTGTGATCCATCGCTGCTTTCAGTAATTGGCATTATTTCGGTATAAAAAGTCGTAATTTCAAACTGCGAATACGATCAGAAAGAAAAATTTGGCTCCAAAATATGGGTCAAGGGTCGCATTTGAGATGTTTTGGATATTTTGTAAACTGCAGGGGGGGGGGAGGGGTTTGGCCAAAATGTGACCCATCGCCGCTCTCATTAATTCCCGTACTTTGGTATAAAAAGTCGTAATTTCAAACTGCGAATACTTGCAAAGAGCGAGAATTTGACTCCAAAATATGGCTCAAGCGTCGAATTTGGGATGTTGTGATATTTTTGAAAATGCAAGGAGGGTTGCGCTAAATGTGATCTATCGCTGCTTTCAGTACTTGGCATATTTTCGGTATAAAAAGTCGTAATTTCAAACTGCGAATACGTGAAGAAAGCCAGAATTTGGCTCCAAAATATAGCTCAAGCGTCGAATTTGGGACGTTTGGGATATTTTGAAAACTGCAGAGGGGGTTCGTGCCAAATGTGACCCATCGCCGCTCTCAGTAATTAGCATATTTTCAGTATAAAACTTCGTAATTTCAAACTGCGAATACGTGCAGAGAGCAAGAATTTGGCTCCAAATTATAGCTCAAGGGTCGGATTTGGGAAGTTTTGGATCTTTTGAAAACTGCAGGGAGAGTTTGGGCAAAATGTGATCCATCGCTGCTCTCAGTAATTGGCATATTTTCGTTATAAAATGTCGTAATTTCAAACTGCGAACACGTGCAGAGAGCCAGAATTTGGCTTCTAAATATGGTTCAAGCGTCGAATTTGGGATGTTTAGGATATTTTGAAAACTGCAGGGAGGGTTTGGGCAAAATGTGATTCATTGCCGCTTTCAATAATTTGTATTTTTTCGGTATAAAAAGTCGTAGTTTCAAACTGCGATTACATGCAGAGAGCCAGAATTTGGCTCCAAAATAAGGCTCAAGCGTCGTATTTGGGATGTTTGGGATATTTTGAAAACTTAAGGGGGGGGGGTAAAATGTGAACCATCGCCGCTCTAAGTAATTGACATATTTTCGGTAAAAAAAGACGTAATTTCAAACTGCAAATACGTACAGAGAACCCGAATTTGGCTCCAAAATATGGCTCAAGCGTCGAATTTGGGATGTTTCTGGTATTTTAAAAACTGCAGGGTGGGATTGGGCAAAATGTGACCTATCGCTGCTCTCAGTAATTGACATATTTTCGGTATTAAATTCGTAATTTCAAACAGCAAATATTTGCAGAGAGCCAGAATTTGGCTCCTAAATATGGTTCAAGCGTCGAATTTGGGATGTTTGGGATATTTTGAAAACTGCAGGGAGGGTTTGGGCAAAATGTGATCCATCGCTGCTTTCAGTAATTGGCATATATTCGGAATAAAAGTCCTAATTTCAAACTGCGAATACGTGCAGAGAACCAGAATTTGGCTACAATATATGGAATTTTGGATGTTTGGGATATTATGCAATAAAACAGATTTTCACTCCTAATCAATACCTAACTCACTATTTTAACAAGGTACAAATAGTTGATTGAAAATCTTGTATTTAAGGTTAATTTGCAACTATTTAAGTGTTTGAATCATATAAGTCGTAAATTTATTGAATTAATGGCAAAAAAAAAAGAAAATTATTGAAAACGCGGAAAAACGGCCAAATATTGTCAAAATCGTTGATGTATGGATGAAATCTTATAAAGGAAACAACGATGAAAAACCTCAAAGTATAGGTAAATTCGATGATTTTATATACAAAGCACAATGCAAGAATACTTGCTTAAAAACGCAATATTATGTGAAACTCTGATATTTGTAGTCCAAATCACAAATAGAGAGACAAAATGAAGTAGTATCAAACTATTAATAAATTCGAACATTTTTACCTATATTCACTCTACGTGGAAACGTGAAAAAAGTCACTATAATACCAAATTTGAGGATTTTTACATCAAATCATAGAGCGAGGTTGCGAATTATTTTGATCATTAAAAAGGCATATGGAAACATTGTTTCCAATTCAAATGATAAAAATCAATGAGCTTTCTTTAGAATTACCTAAAATGTTCCTGAATTTCCGTTTATATTACCGAAAGAAGAGGTACTCGTAAAACCGCTTTAATCCGGCTGAAACGTCGAAATATACAATAAAAACACAAATCTCTCCTAATCAATATCTTACTCACTATTTTAACGAGGTACAAATAGTTGATTGAAAATCAAATATTTAAGGGTAATTTGCAATTCATTACGTGTTTGCATCATATTTATCGTAAATTTAATGAATTAATGACAATAAACCGAAAATGTTTGAAAACGTGGAAAAACGACCAAATATGACCTAAATTGTTGATATTTGGATGAAATCTCATAAAGAAAACAACGATGAAAAACCTCAAAATATTGCTAAATTCGATGATTTTATGTACAAGGCACAATGCAAGAAAACTTGCTTAAAAACGCAATATTATGTGAAACTCTGAGATTTGTAGGCCAAATCACAAATAGAGAGACAAGATGAAGTAGTATCTTCAATTGTTTCAGTAAGTTCGAACATTTTTACCTAAAATCACCCTACTTGAAAAACGTGAAAAAAGTCACTATATTACCAAATTCGAGGATTTTTACCTCAAATCATAGAGGTTGCGTATTATTTTGATCATTAAAAAGGCATATGAAAACGATGTTTTCAATTCAAATGATAAAAATCAATGTGTTTACTTTAGAATTACCTAAAATGTTCCTGAATTTCCGTTTATTTCTGAATTCGTAAAACTGCTCTAATCTGGCTGAAACGTTGAAATATGCAATAAAAACTGAAATTCTCTCCTAATCAATATCTTACTCACTATTTTAACGAGGTACAGATAGTTGATTTAAAATGAAGTATTTGATTTTAATTTGCAATTAATTACGTGTTTGCATCATATTTAACGTAAATTTATTGAGTTAATGGCAATAAACCGAAAAGGCTTGAAAACGCGGAAAAAACGGCAAAATATTGCCTAAATCGTTGATATTTGGATGAAATTTTATAAAGAAAACAACGGTGAAAAACCTCAAAGTTTTGCAAAACTCGATGATTTTATGTACAAAGCACAATGCAAGAAAACTTGCTTAAAAACGCAATATTATGTGAAATTCTGAGATTTGTAGGCCAAATCACATATAGTGGGACAACATGAAGTATTACCAAAATATTAGTAAATTGGGACATTTTTACCTAAAATCACTCTACATGAAAAACGTGAAAAAAGTCACTACAATACCAAATTCAAGGATTTTTACATAAATTCATAGAGGGAGGTTGCGTATTATTTTGATCATTAAAAAGGCATATGAAAACGTTGTTTCCAATTCAAATGATAAAAATCAATGTGTTTTCTTTAGAATTACCTAAAATGTTCCTGAATTTTCGTGTACTCGTAAAACCGCTTTAATTCGGCTGAAATGTCGAAATATGCAATAACAACAGAAAATCTCTCCTAATCAATATCATACACACTATTTTGAAACACTTTGATGCAACCAGACCGTAAATATACGGCCAACTCGGCCAATGGGTTCCGCGCCCGCGTCGTAAATAGCCGGCCGATCTAAAAAACAACATATAAAATCCAATTCTTATTCGATTGACTTGGGGTTAGTATGAAAATGTTTGCCATTAAATTTCCGTTTTCTTTAAAAGGCACATGGGCCTGTTTGAGAAAACAGCATTGTATTGTAACTTAGAGGAGAGACTATTGAGTTGTTGACACAACGAGGGTAATCGCCCACTTCACACACTCTTGGTGTGGGGGGTTTAGGCAATTTGTGACTCTTCGCCGATCTCAGTAATTGGCATATTTTCGGTATAAAATGACGTAATTTCAAACCGCGAATACGTGCAGAGAGCCCGAATTTGGCTCCAAAATATAGTTCGAGGGTCGAATTTGGGATGTTTGGGATATTGTGAAAAATGTAGGGAGGGTTTGGGCAAAATGTGATCCATCGCCGCTCTCAGTAATTGGCATATTTCCGGTATAAAAAGTCCTAATTTAAAACTGCGAATACGTGCAGAGAGCCAGAATTTGGATCCAAAACATGGCTCAAGGGAGGAACTTGGGATGTTTGGGATATTTTGAAAACTGCAGGGGGTTTTGGGCAAAATGTGACCCTTCACTGTTCACAGTAATTGCCATTATTTCAGTATAAAATGACGTAATTTCAAACTGCTAATACGTGCAGAGAGCCATAATTTGGCTCCAAAATATGGCTCAAGCTTCGATTTTGGGATGTTTGCGATATTTTGAAAACTGCAGAGGGGGGGGGGGGTTTGGTCAAAATGTGACCCATCGCCGCTCTAATTAATTGGCATATTTTCGGTATAAAAAGACGTAATTTCAAACTGCGAATACGTGCAGAGAGCCCAAATTTGGCTCCAAAATATGACTCAAGCGTCGAATTTGGGATGTTTAGGATATTTTAAAAACTGCAGGGGGGAGGGGGTATGAGCAAAATGTGACCTATCGCAGCTCTCAGTAATTGACATATTTTCGGTATTAAAGTCGTAATTTCAAACTGCGAATACGTGCAGAACGCCAGAATTTGGCTCCAAAATATGGCTCAAGGGTCGAATTTGAGATGTTTGGGATATTTTGAAAACTGCAGAGAGTGTTTGGGCAAAATATGATCCATCGTTGCTCTCAGTAATTGGCATATTTTCGGTATAAAAAGTCGTAATTTCACAGTGCGAATACGTGCAGAGAGCAAGAATTTGGCTTCAAAATACGGCTCAAGCGTCGAATTTTGGATTTTTTGGGATATTTTGAAAACTGCAGTGGGGTTTAGGCAAAATGTGAAACATCGCCGCTGTCAGTAATAGGCATATATTCGGTATAAAAAGTCGTAATTTCAAACTGCGAATACGTGCTGAGAGCCAAAATTTGCCTCCAAAATATGGTTCGAGAGTCGAATTTGGGATGGTTGGGATATTTTGAAAACTGCAGGGAGAGTTTGGGCCAAATGTGACCCATCGTAGTTCACAGTAATTGGCGTATTTTCGGTATAAAAAGTCGCAATTTCAAACTTCGATTTCGTGCTGAGAGCCAGAATTTGCCTCCAAGATGTGGCTCAAGGGTCGAATTGTGGAACAAAAACGTGGGAAAACGGCAAAATATTGTCTAATTCGATTATATTTTGTTTATATCACATAAAGGAAAAGGGGATGATAAAAGTCAAAATATTGCTAAATTCGATGATTTTTAGTACGAAACAAAATGCAAGAAAACTTGCTTATAATGCAATATTATGCGAAATTCTGATATATGAAGGCCAAATCACATATCGTGATACTACACGAAATAGTATCGAAAAATTGGTAAAAACGAATATATTTACGGAAAAACACACTACATGAAAAACGTGAAAAATGTCACTATTTTACCAAATTTGAGGATTTTAACTTCAAATCATAAAGCGAGGTTTCGTAATTTTTAGATCCATGAAAAGACATATGACAATGTTGTTTCCAATACAAATGATAAAAATCAATTAGTTTTCATTAGAATTAACTAAAATGTTCCTGATTTTCCGTTTATATTACCGATGGAAGATGTACACGTAAAACCGCTCTAATCCGGCTGAAACGTCGATATATGCAATAAAAACAGAATTTTCCCCCTTTTTCAATGTCTTACTCAGTATTTTAACGAGAAACAAATAGTTGATGGAAAATGAAGTACTTAAGGTTATTTTCTAATCAATTATGTGTTTGCATCATTTTAATCGTATATATAATGAATTAATAACAATAAACTAAAAATTCACAAAAACGTGGAAAAACGGCAAAATAATGCCTAATTTGATGATATTTTGTTTATATTTTTATAAACGTCAAAATATTGCTAAATTCGATGATTTTTAGTACAAAACAAAATGCAAGAAAACTTGCTTAAAAATGCAAAATTTGCGATATTCTGATGAAGGCCAAATCACATATCGTGAGAAAACATGTAGTAGTATCGAAATATTGGTAAAACGAATATATTTACGTAAAGTCACACTACATTAAAAATGTTAAAAAAATCGCTATATTACCAAATTTGAGGATTTTAACTTCAAGTCATAAACCGAGGTTTCGTATTATTTAGATCCTTGAAAAGACATATAAAAATGTGTTTCCAATACAAATGATAAAAATCAATGTGTTTTCATTAGAATTAACTAAAATGTTCCTGATTTTCCGTTTATATTACCAATGGAAGATGTACACGTAAAACGGCTCTAATCCGGCTGAAACGTCGATATATGCAATAAAAACAGAACTTTTCCCCTTTTCAATATCTTACTCAGTATTTTAACGAGAAACAAATATTTGATTGAAAATAAAGGATTTAATGTTAATTTCCATTCAAGTATGTGTTTACATCATTTTAATCGTATATTTAATGAATTAATACCAATAAACTGAAAATTCACAAAAACGTGGAAAAACGGCAAAATATTGCCTTATTCGATGATATTTTGTTTAAATCACATAAAGGAAAATGGGATGATAAGAAAGAAAGACATATAGAGACATATAGAAAACATATAAAAATGTTAATTCTAATGAAAACACATTGATTTTTATCATTTGTATTGGAAACAACATTGTCATATGTCTTTTCTTGGATCTAAATAATACGAAACCTCGCTTTATGATTCTAAGTTAAAATCCTCAAATTTGGTATAAAAGTGATTTTTTCACGTTTATCATTTAGTTTGATATTACGTAAATATATTCATTTCTTTACCAATATTTCGATACTATTTACGTAGTATCACGATATGTGATTTAGCCTTCAAATCTCAGAATTTCGCATAATATTCCATTTTAAGCAAGTTTTCTTACGTTTTGTTTCGTACGAAAAATCATCGAATTTAGCAATATTTTGACGTTTATCATCCCCTTTTCCTTTATGTGATTTAAACAAAATATCATCGAATTAAGCAATATTTTACCGTTTTTCCACTTTTTTGTGAATTTTCCGTTTATTGTTATTAATTCATTAAATATACGATAAAAATGATGCAAACACATAATTGATTAGAAATTAACCTTAAATACTTCATTTTCAATCAACTATTTGTTTTTCGTTAAAATACTGAGTAAGATATAAATCTTTATCATCCCTACCCCCTCTTTTAAGCCTCTGCATCATTCTCTTGAACCTCTGCATCCCTCTCTTAAGCCTCTACATCACTCTCTGGAGCCTCTGAATCTCTCTCTGGAGCCTCAGCATCACTCTCTTGAGCCTCTGCAGCATTCTCTTGAGCCTATTCATCATTCTCCTTAGCCTCTGGATCCCTCTCTAAAGCCTTCTTGGATCTAAATAATACGAAACCTCGCTTCATGATTCGAAGTTAAAATCCTCAAATTTGTTATAATAGTGAATTTTTCACGTTTTTCATGTAGTTTGATATTACGTAAATATATTAATTTTTACCAATATTTCGATACTATTTCATGTTGTATCACGATATGTGATTTGGCCTTCAAATCTCAGAATTTCACATAATATTCCATTTTAAGCAAGTTTTCTTGATTTTTGTTTCATACAAAAAATCATCGAATTTAGTAATATT